>NC_071282.1:11206660-11321660 GCF_023375685.1 Ictalurus furcatus
CAGAGGATTAAAGTATGAAACTCTGGGCAGTCTCCACTAGAATTGTACCATTTTTTGATCTTAAACAGAATTTATATCAATGCACTACTGAGTGATCTCACTTAAAAGTATTATCTATATACCACTGGGCAATTTTATACAGATGTTATAGTGTATAAATGCAACATTTCGCTATCACAAGTAGAATTTAATAGAATTTACCATTGTGGCAAGCTCACATCACATTAATATCAGTGCACCAATGGGAAATCTCAAACTGAGCTTATACTGTTACGACCTAGGGCAATTCCACTTACAATGAATTTCAGTAACAATAACAACAAACAATTGGTTGATCTTATATCTTAAATTAAAATCAATAATTGGTACACCATTGGGTAATCTTATCAAGAATTTAAAATACTGCCCCTTATATCTCATATATGTAGATTTTTAATTATTACTCCATTGGGCGTTCCCTCATAAGGTTATAGGTTGGCAACATGATATAAACTTTACATCAATGCACAATTTGGCGTCTCAATTTCAGTTACCTCAAATAGTTTGTACAGAATATTGGCATACTATTCTGCTTTTCTATTTGATATAAAGCTTTTATCAATGCATCACTGTATCTCTCAAGGAAATTTCCAGAACATAGCAGCTGTTGTATGGGGAAGAATGGCGTCACAGTGACCTCGCAGACACATACCTGTAGACCCGAGCTTGTGCCCAGAGTTACCACAAGTTCGGATCTACGGGTTTGTGGCAGCTGGCAGTGTTGCTCTGAATGAGGTGAATCCTTCTCCTTTCTCTGTACCAGACCGTCCACCATTAAAGAGAACAGCCTCCAAATAAGGAATGAAGGCACGCTAACAAAAGATGCATTACATTAGGGTGTGGTCAAATTTTTGGTACTACAGTATACAAAAAGAGAAACATGCCTAAATGCAGTGAACTAAAGTACAAAAATGAGATGCACATATTCAGCTATTTCGCAATTTATTTTCATCTACAGATTGGTCAGGGCTATGCTTTTTATGTGGATATATTGCTTAAAAATTATAAAATTAAAACTAATGCTGTGCACTTACTATGATATGAGTAAAACAATGTTCTGTATGCAACATGTGTAGATCAAATGAGCTGTTATCATCCTGATTCATTTAAACAAAATGAAAGACTATAAAATGAAAAAAGTTTAAAAGATTTTTACAAATCACAAGCTGGGGTGTTGCGCCAACTGCTTAACAAATATTGTAATCTTCAATAAAGCAAAAGCAAACATGAAGTGGATGCGTGTGTGCCACCAAATTAAAATCAATGTAAACAAACTTGTTGAAAGTGTCTTGAATAATTTTGGATATTGCCATAAATTCTTGGCATGCCAAATTCCTGCGTTCTCACATCAGGAACAGCATAGCATGAAGGTCACGCAGAAAGTCATGGCCACATGTTAGCTGGGTGCTAACAAAAATGCAGCAGTATTGTAAGACACCACTCACTGCAGTGGGGTTACATTTTTAACGAGTCTGTGATACCAGAATACACATCCAAGGTTTTTTAGAGCATCCAAAAATATCACGCAAAGCTCTAAGACTAACAGTTACCAATTATATTAGTTTAGCATCCAAATGAATTAGCATACTCAACTTCTGCTATATAGTTGATCTTCTTTTCAGCTCTGGACCGTAAATACAAATGCATTTTCCTTTCCTTTTGCGTTATCAATTGCTGTGGTATTGTGTATTTATTGTCAACATAAAACGTAAAGACTGCTACAAAAAATCGCTTAGATGGTACATAAACATGTAAGTGGCAAAAGTTGGAAGCTTAGTGAGTTAGTTGGAAACTTAGTGATTTTGAGCAGAGGCTATCTGGGTAATATTTGTCCTGTTTTGAGAGAAAAGCCAAACACGTATTATTTAAAATGTCAGACAAACTTGGAAAAAATGACGGGTTAGTTGGCACTGTTGTAGCAGTGTGCTTTTGACAACCCAGTTAATGCGGATGCTTGACAAATCAGCAAGGACACACACAGCTTCAATAGAACCTGTTTATTAAAGAGCTTTATATATTCAGTGGGCCTAGACATATATCACAGAGTCACACAGATGCACTTAAATTGCTAACTGTAATGCTAGTGAAGATTAGAAATTATATTTCAATCACCATTCATGAAAAAAAAAAAAAATTCATTCCGATCTTGCAAGCGTTTGCGACATTTGGTTGGACGAGAGCAAATATTGGACCGAATCTTAAACGCGATAAACGCGATAAGTCTAAAAACCATTTTTTGTTGGAGAGGCACAAGCCGAAAATGAGCAGTGAAGAATGGAGAGGCAGAAAAAAGGCAGAAGAAAAAGGAGCATACCGGCAGAGGGAGGTGGCGTGAGGTGGCATGCGTGGTACTGACCAGTGTGGTCCGAAAAGGAGCATTCAGTCTTCTCTTGGCCATAACACAGAGATAGGCTTGGGGCGCAGACTAGGCCGATTCCGTTGCCAGAATTTGTTTAAAAATCTGGAATGAGAAAACGGACAAAGCATATTAGAACACAGTGTACAAGGTTTAGTTACAAAATCAAATAATTTAATACAGAGGCATGTCCAGACCTGAACGGGGAGCGTACACAGAAACCTACAACTACAAACAGCAGCCCAAAGTCCCGGCACTACTTCAACACCCCAGTATGGCCAAATAATCGGCAAAAAAAATAAATAATAATAAAAATAACTGAAAAACCCCACTGTCCCTTCAGTCGCCCTCCTGGGCAGAGGCTCCTGTCCACATTTACCAGCGGAGGCGAAAAAAACTCTGGACGCGGGTTCTGAAAAAAAGGTTCCGTGGAAGAGGAAGAGAGGGAAAAGGCGGAAAGGTCGAATGCGGTGAGATGTGGTTGAGGAGGAGTTTCAACACTGCCCAGGCTACAGGGAAAGTGGAATTTGTGACCAAGCAAAGGAAAGGGTGGTGTTTTTTTTTTTTTTTTTTTGACGCTTCGCTGTGCTCGAGTTTTTTGGATCACAGCAGGCTCCTTGGCTGCAGTTCTGATTCTCCTCAACGGTGCCAAAATGTGCACGGTTCTCATTGTCTTTGACTGCCATGAATAAAACTTAACAGGGGATCGCCGAAGAAAAAAATCAAACGCAAACTGAAAAGGCTGAGCAAAAGTTTGTTACGAAGGGAGAGATCGAAAGGAGAGTGGGAGATACCGAGAGAGAGAGAGAGAGAGAGAGAGAGAGAGAGAGAGAGAGCAAGAGAGAGAGAGTTGCACAAAACAGTAGAGGCTTAACAGAGTCTGGGAAAAAAAGGAACGGAGCAGAGTACTGAAAAGAAAAAAGTGAAAACTGAAAAGGACTGTTTTCACACCGGATTTCTTTTTCTGCAAAACGTGCCATGTCTCTCTCTCCAGTGAGCTGCACTGTCTCTCTCCTTCACAACTCCCTCCTTCGTTCCTGCCTGCAACCAATCCAAGCCACGTAGGGCGAGAGCGAGAGAGAGAGGGAGAGAGAGTACTCTCATTCGGCGTCATCAAAATGGCTGAAGATGAGTTTCTAGACAGCAGGAGTGAGTAAAAGAGAAGAACTGCTCCCTGTCCTGTTCTGGAAAAATAACAAACATGGAAGTATAATGCTGTCTTATATCTCTCTTTAAACGAACGCCCTCAGTTCAAGACAGCACAAATATTTTTATGTCCCCACAATTGCCATAGAGGAAGTCCAGCGTCGAGTGAGCAGTCATGCTGCTTGTTATACTAAACTCCTGCAATTAGCTGTTTTGTCTCTGTCTCTGTGTCCATCTGTCTGCTCATCTCTCTGTAATGGTCCCAAAATCGATTTGCTTGTTTACATGGCTGTTTTAATCAAGGCATTGACATGGGCTACCCTAGCCTAGTCTGATGCATATGTGTGTTTGTGTGTGTGTTTGAGTGTATGTGTGTGTGCGTGTGTGTGTCAGTTGGTCACAGTCTGTTGGACGATCTGCCTCTCACAGACACTGAATCATATTTGAGTGCCGTTCCCTCTCTGTCTTTAATTTATTTCATTACCAGATCATTTATTTATTGATTTTTGTTACTGATTACTGAAATACCACTTGCATTTTAAAGGCAACCCAAAAATGAAGGATCTATAAAATTATTATTATTATTATCTAAAAATGTGATTTCATCTCAATATGGCTTCCTAGCCCCTGATGCTTAACATGGCTGGGGGACTGATTTCAGTGGTGCACATGCTGCAGTCATCATATGTGTAACCCCATATACATTCCCTAGATTTTTTACACTAAACCAAAGGTACCTACACAGTACAAAACTGTAGCTGGACAGTGCAAATCCAAATTTCTGGCTTCACTGCACAATGGGAACATAACTAGAGATGAAAGATTACTCACCTTATTTTAACAAATAGAATGTCATCCTTATGTATCTTCCTTGGAACTGCTGATTCCACTTAATCTGGGAGAAAAGTTTGTATTTTCCTGATTTCTATGTATTTATCTCATACACAGTTCCTCTCACTATCTTAGAGAGTCACTTAAAGCATATAAGACCTCAGAACCTACTGGTTCTTCATGAACAGCTGGCTAAAGGACCACAGGCTGTTTCGTCAGGAGGAGAAAAACTCTTCAGTAAGTAGCTAGATTTTAATGTTAGTTACGCTTGCTGCCAATATATACTTAAACCAGCAAGGTGTCTAATAACGTTGCTGGATAGCTACCATATATTTCATAGATTTCACAGACTTTTTTGTGATTGTTGTGTCCCAAAATGCCAGATTTTGCTGTGGGTTTTTTTTTTTTTTTTTCTCAAAATTTGCAATGCAACTTGCTGAGGTTTTATTGTGCTTTTTTTTTTTGAAAACTACTTGAATTGGCAAAATTACAACTACAAAAAACTGTTTTGCACGGTCTTTTGCAATGATATTTGTTGGTAAATGAGACCTTTTAGCCATAGTCCTGTTCGATGCACATGAATCGAAGACAGCTTTGGCTGTATGCGTATTGTGATGACATCACATTACGTGTCTTGGCCCAAATCTGCGGAAAATCTGTGGTAATTTTTAAAAATTGCAAGCTCCTCCGAATATTGTGGAGTTTGCTTGATTTTGTGTTCATATCTGCAATCGCAAAATCCTGGAGGGACTGATTTAAAGCTACAAGGCAGCATGACAGTGAGAATCTGCTGCACTGCTGCTTATTGAAGATGTGTTGCATGTAGTCAAATGTATTATGGTAGTCATTTATCAGTACAAATAATAATAATAATAAACTAATAATACACAATAACACTGATTTAGTCAGTCCCCTATTCAGTCCACAAATGGCTCTGATTACAGTGTGATGTCACATGAAAAGCAATATTATATTTATATCAGTGTTATGCAATATTGGCACTAGGTTAATGTGTACTTGGTGTAGCTTTTATGCCAAGTACCTGTGCATTCTTGCCGCATGGAAAGGGTAATGACAACATGGTGAACATGACTCAATTCCAAATTTTGTATAAAAAAACATAATCCCCAAAGCTCAATGGAGGACCAGTAGCATGAGGAAGTCTCTGTGAATTCTTGCCACCTCCTTTTGCTTCTATTGAATTTAAAGGAGTGAATCTGGCTGTCTGAAGCCCAACGTCTGGCCCTGTCCTGCCCACCCTCTACTCTCTATGCCAAGCTGTAAAGAAAGCCCCCGACAGAATGGTGAACAAAGAGGGCAACAGGACAGTGGGCAAAGCCCCAGACTGCTGTCTCCCAGCACCTAAGAAACAAAGATTGAGGCCATATTTAATGCAATTACTCAACCACTCATGAATATAATTTTATACCACAAATGGTATAAAATGTTTTAATGATTTTAAACCCTCCATCCACCTGCCTTTTGCATGTTTACTTATTTTTAGGCATTTTCCTTCCACATAAAATAATCTCCTATTGAAGAGAATGAGAAGTGTCAAGTAAGAACATCCTGTCTTTACAATAACAATAAGAAACAATAAAACTAACTCATAAATGTCCCTCTGTTTGGATGCAGACCAGTTCAGATCAAAAGGGACATCTGACAGAAATAACCCAAGAGCACAGAGACTCAAGCTTTCACAGGCAGGTCAGCTTGAGTTCAGGGTAAACACAGCCGGGAGTTTGAACCAGTCTGTAGATGGACTGCAATAAAAGAGCACTGATAGTATTCATTACAAAAACAGAGGCAGATTAGACCAGTGTTCACAGTGAAACTTTAGCAACAATCTTACTACATTCTGAGAAGGTAAATATCTTTTTTGTAGTATAAGATAGTAAAGATAATACAGTATAACACGCTCTAAAGAACTGTATACAGTAAAGAATGTCTGTACACTAAAAATACTTGCATAGTATGTCCCAGTATGGTATGTTTTACAGTTTAGTACACTGGAAAACATTTACACTGAGAAGTATTAAATGACCACAATGTAACTACTATACTTCAAATAATCAACTTCGCTGTAAAACTCACAAAACATTCAACCTGGGAAGCAAATGATGCCTGTTTTTCCTGGCTAATTTGTTTTTGTTTTGCAGTTGTCATTATTTTTGTTTTCCTAACGTTTCCTAAAACAGTTTAACAATCAACAAACCAGACTACGTGTTAAAAGTTAAAATCATTAAAAAAAATGTACATACACTGCACTCAACAGTGAAAATGAGCTAACCTAGCTAGCCAGTAGCTAAGCTCTGCCAACACAAAATATATCTAGCTAAGTAAATTAAACTAGCTACTCAAAAAACAAACTGCCCAGTACAACAGCTACAGTGCATCGGGAAAGTATTCACAACGCTTCACTTTTCCCACATTTTGTTATGTTACAGGCTTATTCCAAAATGGATTAAATTATTTTCCTCAAAATTCTACAAACAATACCCCATAATGACAACGTGAAAGAAGTTTGTTTGAAATCTTTGCAAATTTATTAAAAATAAAAAACAAAAAAAGCACATGTACAGAAGTATTCACAGCCTTTGCTCAGTACTTTGTTGAAGCACCTTTGGCACCAATTACAGCCTCAAATCTTTTTGAGAATGATGCTACAAGCTTGGCACACCTATTTTTGGGCAGTTTCTCCCATTCTTCTTTGCAGTACCTCTCCAGCTCCATCAGGTTGGATGGGGAGCATCGGTGCACAGCCATTTTCAGATCTCTCCAGAGATGTTCAATCGGGTTCAAGTCTGGGCTCTGGCTGGGCCACTCAAGGACATTCACAGAGTTGTCCTGTAGCCACTCCTTTGTTATCTTGGCTGTGTGCTTAGGGTCGTTGTCCTATTGGAAGATGAACCTTCACCCCAGTCCGAGGTCCAGAGCACTCTGGAGCAGGTTTTCATCAAGGATGTCTCTGTACATTGCTGCATTCATCTTTTCCTCGATCCTGACTAGTCTCCCAGTTCCTGCCACTGAAAAACATCCCCACAGCATGCTTCACTGTAGGGATGGTATTGGCCAGGTGATGAGTGGTGTCTGGTTTCCTCCAGACATGACGCTTGCAATTCAGGCCAAAGAGTTCAATCTTTGTTCAATCTTTGGTCTGAGAGTCCTTCAGGTGCCTTTTGGCAAACTCCAGGCCGGCTGTCATGTGCCTTTTACTGAGGAGTGGCTTCCATCTGGCCACTCTACCATACAGGCCTGATTGATGGAGTTCTGCAGAGATGGTTGTTCTTCTGGAAGGTTCTCCTCTCTCCACAGAGACGCGGTGGAGCTCTGTCAGAGTGACCATCGGATTTTTGGTCACCTCCCTGACTAAGGCCCTTCTCCCCCGATCGCTCAGTTTGGCCGGGTGGCCAGCTCTAGGAAGAGTCCTGCTGGTTCCAAACTTCTTCCATTTACGGATGATGGAGGCCATTGTGCTCATTGGGACCTTCAATGCTGCAGAAATGTTTCTGTACCCTTCCCCAGATCTGTGCCTCGATACAATCCTGTCTCGGAGGTCTACAGGCAATTCCTTGGACTTCATGGCTTGGTTTGTGCTCTGACATGCATTGTTAACTGTGGGACCTTATATAGAGAGGTGTGTGCCTTTCCAAATCATGTCCAATCGACTGAATTTTCCACAGGTGGACTCCAATCAAGTTGTAGAAACATCTCAAGGATGATCAGAGGAAATAGGATGCACCTGAGCTCAATTTTGAGTGTCATGGCAAAGGCTGTGAATACTTATGTAAATGTGCTTTTATGTTTTTTATTTTTAATAAATTTGCAAAGGGGGTGCACGGTGGCTTAGTGGTTAGCACGTTCGCCTCACACCTCCAGGGTCCGGGTTTAGAGTCTCGCCAGGGCCATGTGTGTGCGGAGTTTGCATGTTCTCCCTGTGCTGTGGGGGTTTCCACCGGGTACTCCGGTTTCCTCCCCCAGTCCAAAGACATGCATGGTAGGCTGATTGTCGTGGCTAAAGTGTCCGTAGTGTATGAATGGGTGTGTGAGTGTTTATGTGATTGTGCACTGCGATGGAATGGCACCCTGGAATGGGTGTACCCTGCCTTGTGCCCGATGCTTCCTGGGATAAGCTCCAGGTTCCCCGTGACCCTGAAAAGGAGTAAGCGGTAGAAGATGGATGGATGGATGGATGGAAATTTGCAAAGATTTCAAGCAAACTTCTTTCATGGTGTCATTATGGGTTATTGTTTGTAGAATTTTGAGGAAAATAATGAATTTAATCCATATTGGAATAAGGCTGTAACAGAACAAAATGTGGCAAAAGTGAAGCGCTGTGAATACTTTCCGGATGCACTGTATCTAGCAAGTTAAACCCTGTTTCATTAGACAATTTATTCTCACGTTTTTTTATTTATTTTATTTTCTATATTCTATCATTATTATTCATAATTGTGCATTATTTAGCAGTTTTCATTGTATAATTTGATATCTTATAGCTCTATAGGGTGTGCAAAAAGTCAGCAACCAATGGGAATATGTTGATATATTCCGAATATGTCAATCCGAGTTGAGCAAAATTCGCAAAAAAACCAAAAAAAACAAAAAAAACCCCCCCAAAAAAACATGCATAGAGCGTAACCTTGTATAAGCTTGTTTTATAATATTCACTTTATTATTCACTTTCATTTATGAGATTAATATTTTAAAAGAAACTAAAAAATATTATTTATCTGTTTGAATGGTGTTACAAAAATACTTTGGAATATTTGTATACCCACGATCTCAATGATAGATATTTCACAAGATTTCAAAGATTTCAGGATGGAGAAAACAATGATGTACAGTTTACATGCTTTGAAACAATTATTTAAATGCATATAAACCTGACACAGTTAATGTTTACATATTATTGTAGCTGAGTTAGTCCTAAAAACACACTTGAGTCAGTAAGTAAAGCTGATGAAATTTGCACAAATATATTTCCCAGTTTATCCTTCTGTATCCAACAGCTTAACATTTATAGTTTTTTTATTTTTAAAATGTATTTGATTTTTTTTTTTGTCTAAACTACTATACATTTATGCCATATACACAGATCAGCCATATCATTAAAACCACCTGCCTAATATTGTGTAGGTGCCCCTTGTGCCACCAAAACAGATCTGACACATTGAGGTATGAACTCTGCAAGACCTCTGAAGGTGTGCTGTGGTATCTGGCACCAAGACTGGCAGCAGATCCTTTTTAGTCCTGTAAGTTGCAAGGTGGGGCCTCCATGGATTGTACTTGTTTGTTCAGCAAACATGATTGGCTTGAGATCTGGGCATTTTGAAGACCAAGTCAACACCTTAAACTTTTTGTCATGTTCCCCAAACCATTCCTGAACAATTTTTGCAGTGTGGCAGGGTGCATTATTGACGTTGCCATGAAAGGGTGTACTTAGTCTCCAACACTGTTGGAGACTAAGTGGTAGATGTCAAAGTGGCATCCACATGAATGGAAGGACCCAAGGTTTCCCAGAACAACATTGGCCAGAGCATCTCACTGCCTTAGCCGTCTCATCTTCTTCCCAAAGTGCACCCTAGTGCCGTCTCTTCCCCAGGTAAGCAACCCACACGCACCTGGCTGTCTACATGATGTGTAAGAAAACATGATTTATCAGACCAGGCCACCTTCTTCAATTGCTCCATGGTCCACTTGTGATGACCATGTGCACATTGTGGCACTTTCGGCAGTGGACAGGGGTCAGTATGGGCATGGTGACCAGTCTGCAGCTACGCAGCTCCATACACAGCAAGCTACGATGTACTGTGTTCCGACACTTTTCTATCATAGTCAGCATTAACTTAATCACCAGTTTGTGCTACAGTAACTCTTCTGTGGGATCGGACAGGCTAGCCTTTGCTCCTCACGCACATCAGTGAGCCTTGCACCACTTTTGGTAGGTACTAACCACTGCATACCGGGAACACCCCAAAAGACCTGCCATTTTATAGATGCTCTGACCCAGTCTTCTAGCCATCACAATTTGGCCCTTGTTACAATCACTCAAATCTTTAAGCTTGCCCATTTTTCTACTTCCAACACATCAACTTCAAGAACTGACTGTTCACTTGCTGCCTAATATATCCCACCCGTTGATAGGTGCCATTGTAATGACATAATCAATGTTATTTACTTCACCTGCCAATGGTTTTAATGTTATGGCTAATCTTGTATATGTTGAATATACAGAACATTTTCCTGCACTTGGATGCTTGGATGTTCTGACAGTTCTTTGCAAATGAAAGACAGTGCAGTGAAATGCATAAATTTGGCTTGCAAAGTGAGTGACTCAACCCTTTGTTTTTTTTTTCCTATTTGTTCTTGTACACCTGTATAGTATAGCATAACATTCCCGGTTTTGCCTGTTAAATTAAAAGACAATAGCTAAGGCTAAGCTCTTTTTCAATAAATAAACTTTATTCAACAAGAACTGTTAAAAGTAATTTCACTTAAGGAATTTCTCACTGTTCCATTGTATTGTTACAGGATCTCTCCCACATAACCACAATCAGTGGGATATGTTCAGCCACACAACACATCTATATTACCGATCCGCCACAAACTGCTCCTCCACGGCAACCCTTAATCACTAATGCTTAATAAACAGAACAACAGCGTTCATGGCTTAGAATCTGTTTTTGGATTTTGTCGATTAGGTCCTGTTGGTTTTCAAAGCTGAAAGTTTGGCATCAAATCATTAGAATTAAACACTCAGAGGCCTGGGATGAGAGATAGACAGTAGAAGCACACAACGAGTAGGAAGCCTATCAAAATGGACAGAGATGAAGCACGGGGAGGAAAATGGGGGAACAGGAAAATGAAACGTCCAAAGTTACCCAAGACATGCAATGATATCTATCTTTGAAGTCATTGAATCAGTCTGGATTTTGTCAACCAGGTTCTATAAGCAACTGACAAGCAACATCTGTTCACAGACAAGCCAAGGACCAGTCTCACAACCGCTCTGACTCTGTCAGTTCTTCTCTCTTTCTCTCTCATGCAAGTCCAGATGTTCTCTTCAGACAAACTGATGTGAGTTAGTGAGACCTAGCTGACCCCTTTCATTTGACATAACTGTGATCCATAAAGTTTGACATTTGTGGGGAGGAAACACTGAAAATCCTTAATAATAGTAACAGTTTTATTTTAAAGAAAAACAAGTAAACGTGATCACACACAGTATCATTATGACTAGAATATGCATACAAGAGTGCTAGTTGGAAAATGTCTGCTTAAAATTAAAGCAGATATTGTAATAATTCATTCACACAGCAATAATTCACACAGCAATTGTGGATTCATGTAAAGCTTAACTTAAACCAAACTTGTCATATGAGTCTTATGCAAATAATCCTATTTTATACAGTATATGTACTTTTATTATAAAACGAGTCATTTCAGTTCTAAAAATCAGATTGGCAGAGCCACATTCGAAGCAGTTGTAAAATCCTCAATATACGCACTAGGCTTGGCTTTTTTTTTTGCTTTAATATATCTATATATTTTGCTTAAAAATCTTTTCATTAGATATAGCCAAAATTGTACCATGTTTACTAGCCAAAATGTTTATGGCTTTATGAATAAATAGCTCATCTTAAAAGGAAGCTGGAAATGGAAATGAATTTGTCCGGATTTAGTGATTTGGGGGCCCTAGGCAAAATTTAGGAATGGGATACATTATTTGGCATTAATAATATATATATATATATATATATATATATATATATATATATATATATATATATATATATATATATATAAACACACATATAATTTGCATCTTATGGGGCCCTTGGCTTCTGGGGCCCAAGGCGGTTGTTGTCTGCCTTTGCCTAGTGCTGAGTCCGCCCCAGATCTAATCAGCCAGTGGCAACGTGGTTGATTTGATCTTGTTTGAACAAAACCATGAGAAAAGAAACTAGCACTACTCTGCACCCAATCCTATCCATAACCATTTTTGTTAGGCATAACTTTCAAGTAATGCACATTAATATGATTAAATATGATTCATTTGAAAAAATATGGCTGCTTAGCTATGTTACATTGCAAATGGATACAGATACACTTAATCCAGGTTAAGTAAGAAAGTCATTTTTGTAATATGCATAACATTGATTATTTTGTTTTTACATTATTTTTGGATAATACCCTGCTATTACTATTAATAATAATGTGTATGGACATATTTTGAGTATAAGTTAAGCAACTTTTAATTTATATAGTGAACTCACATTAATATTGGTTTATTATTTCATGTCATTTCGGATGTGAAATAAGGTTCAAAGCTAAAAATAAAACAAAATTGCTATGCAGAATTTATCTTTTCATGGGAACACATGGGACATTGGGACTCTACCCTTGGGATTACCAATTCCCTTTTATGTTTCTAGTAATACTGAATTTTCAATATAGAGCTACGTAAAAGCATAAAATAAGAACAGGCACATCATGGCACAGAGGGTTGTGCAGCCCAGCACAACACATACCACCAAACCACGTGTTAGAGTCTTAGACCCAAACAATTATGTTTAGAGTGAAGGGTGGGGTTAATAGTTGGAGATTTTTTTGTGACTTCATTCATGTGAAATTCAATAAAATCACTAACACGTGTTAGAATTCCAGTGTTTTTCGCATGATATCTGGTCGGTATTTGGATATGGCTTTCAGCAATTTTTACGGTCACATACCAATATATAGAAATATCAGAAATATGGGTAAAGAATCAAATGAATGTGTAGGCTTTTTTTTAAATTTACTTTCTCCCCATGTGTGACAGTAGGGTTTCCTCCTGAGGATCTCACACTAGGACCTCATAAAGCCAGGTCAACAGCAGGTCAGCGGTGGCCTGCAGGCACAACACACATATCAGACCCCACTCTCAGTCCCTGCCTACGCAAGCCAACATGCTATCAAGCATTACAAGTGACACACATCCATAAAATATATTATGTTAGAGCAAGAGTGGGGCAGTTAAACATCAAACAACAGGGATGCTATATACATGTGAGCAAACACTGGCCCAAAGCAAAGCTATGAGAAACCAAGCTTATGAAAAACAAGCTATGAAATCAGGCTATGCAAAGCATCCTTTAACATTGCATTGCTCACTGGGAAATGATTCAAAGAATGCTATTTATTTTGAAGTAAGAGGTCAAGAACGTACTTGGAAGTTTACACCCTGTCAAAGAATCTGAATGATGGCTAAATGTGAAGAATGCATATTACCATTATCAATATTTGCACTTACATCCTTATGCAATGGAAACTGAGCTGTAAACACCTCTGCTTTTGCTTTCACTGGAGCCACCAGAGAGCTATTATCACCTCTTGACATTTCATCTCAGCCGTAAAACGTTGTATATGAGAAGCAAAGCAGGAATTTTCACAGCAGGCCTTTCCATCTCCATCGGAATTGAAGCACAAGTTGGTCAGTCTCTGAATGAACCCTCTGCAGCTGTGTTCAGTCAACCATATCATGCCACTCAAGCATTCATTTAACTTAATCGTATGTGTATGGCGAACAGATCCATAATTGCTGTGTTTGGATGAGGAGATGCAGTTGTGTAAAATATATATTGACATTATTATTGAAGATAGTCAAACGTGAGTACAAAAATCTTCAGAAATACATAAACATACAGTATACACATGCTTTTTATATAGTGTGGCGTAAATGATTCAATTCCCCGTGGACAGGAGGAGGGGGAGCAATGTGGGGATGCAGGCAGGCAGCCAAACACACCAGAGAGAGAAAGATGCTGGGTAGAGGATAAATCTTGGATGAAGAGGGAGGCTAATTATGATATTAATCACATTTTAATTTCAATTCATCCAGTAACCATCACATACTCATGCTAATCAGACCAGCTGAGGAAGACTGCCAAAGCTAAGAGTATTAACACATCTCATAGACAGAAAGAGAGAGAGAGAGAGAGAGAGAGAGAGAGACTGATGAAGAAATGTATGAGGCCAGAGTGAAATCAAACTGACTGCTGCCTTTCATCCAGCCAGAACCTCTGCAGGGCACCAGCAGACGGAGGGATGGATAAAAAAGAATGACAAAGAAAAGGAAATGACACATCTATGGAAATGACAAGTTATTAATGCCAAAGGACACAAAACATTTATCGCACATGTGGAATGAATGCGATCATCTGAAATGAGTGCCGTCAGAACATGGGTGGGGTCTACAGCCCTGTGCACTTCACTAGGTCCTGTCTGGTTTCTGAGACACATCTAATGCAGTGTGGATGGGAGTGTTTCACATATGCAGGTCCTTCTGTGTGTGTGTGTGTGAGTGACTGGCTGTACGTGTTATATTCAGTAACGACAAGAAGGAAGATTGAAGATTGCAAGGGATGTAATAATTTTTATTCATCTGCTGCCAGGTTCTATTAAAAAGATGTAGTAATGCATTACACTAATAATATAATATAAAATCTTGTTTGCCCTGCAGCTAAGCCTGATTTCAGATTAGAGTGAGTGAGAGAGAGAAAGAGATATAGAAAGAGAGTTGGAGAATGAATGCTGATGGCCTGAAGTGCCCTTCTCTCCTCCCTCCCACTAACCCTCTTTGCTTCCAATCCGACCCTTAAACTTCCTCTCCTCCTTTCTGCATCCCCCTCTCTCGCCTCTCTATCAGTCTCTGTCTCCTCTCCTCTTTCACTTACAAACTCTTTCTCCCTCCTTTCTCCCATCTCCACTCGCATGTTCAGGCTCTCTCACTCACTCTCTCTCTCTCGTAGGAGAGCCGGGCGGGCGCCTCCATGGTTACCTGGCACCGTGCCATCTCATTACACCGCCAATTGATTCTGGAGCACTGCCACGTCCGTTACCCTCACCACCACCACTTCCACCTCCACCACCACCACTACCACCACCACCCTCATTCTTTCCTCTTCTCCTCTCCTTTCGCCCACCCCCACCCCCCTGCACTACCCCCAACAGTCAACTTGCCATTATACAGCTGAGACTGTCTGCAGCGTGGTCTGCATACTGAACACCGACTCGCTCACACGCACACAAACCTCAGCAATTCCTTTTTGTCATTTACCCCCCGCAAACACACACACGCGCATTTATTTAGATGAGCATTATAATTCTTCACTAAGCAAAGTTTTCCTAGACAATGTCAATTTCTGAGATTGCGAATGACGCTCTTTGAAATCGGTGAGGTAGTTTGTGGCTGCTGAGTCACATTTGATTTTACACACACACACACACATAAAGCACAAGTTTATTTGTCTCTACTATCAAACAGAACACATGGTGTTGGGTTCAAATAGCACAAGTCCGTTTTAGCTGTGTCACAGCTGATATTGATGCAGAAGGACAGATGACCACAGGGCGGCTCAGTCCACCCTCTTCCATCACCCATCACTTTTGATGCCTCTCTTTCTCCTCCTTCTCTCCTTTCTTTAAAGAAATACCCCACCATTTTTCACCTAGATTCAATTTACAGCATCTGTAGCCAATGTGTGATTACCATGAACTAGAATTTTGACACATTTGCCTGTATTGAGAAAAGGACAGAAAAGCTCTATGCTTGAAACTCGGATTTAATGTAAGCCTAAGGAGAATTGCAAAATCCCATTAATAAACCAAACACCTTTAATGAATTGTTCAACCAGAGGTGTTTGTCATATAAGCTCTAAATCTGTCTAATTAAGAGAAAAGAATACAGTTGGTGTTCTTTATGGGTATTTGCTTATGGTTCTGACAAAACTTCTGGGAAAGAATAAGTAACCATAATTAATTTTTATTGTATTGTTACAGCAGGATTCTACAAGAAGCTTTTTGCCATTGCGCATTAGTGGTCCTGACTTGAGAAAAACAGAAAGAAAGAAAAATCTACAAGCACAAATTTGACAAACACATTATTAATTTAGGCAGTTGTCATCAAACAGTAATTGGAAAAGTTTTATTTGTCCAACTGTCCTAAAATACTCACTCCGGCTTGTTCTGACCAGCTACCAGACGCCAAAACACACACCAAGCTGGTCAAGATGGTAGCTTTGGCAGCTGTTATTTTCTAGTGTCCTTGTTGCTTGAGTAATAAATTTAATAAGACTTTCTTTCCTTAGTGTTGTTTTCTGGAAACAACTTATCTACTATCTAATGTTGCATTAGTGGAGGTCATTCATAAATTAATTCTAAACCTTTGCAGAGTTAAAGGCTAATTCGGAGTTGACATTCATTTGTCCCCATTGGATTTTTGATGAGTTGTTGTGGGAATGTCAAATCACAGGATGCATTTCCCATCCTGCACTGCAGCCTACAAATATGGCTGCCATGGACTGCAATTCCCAGAACATTCACATTCATTCTAATCACGCACACCTGCATCCAATTCAAAGCACTCACAACCACAGTATAAAGAAACTGTTTGTACACAATAACTGTGCGAAGTATTGAGTTCCTCGTTTTGTTTCATGGTCTTGTTGTTACTTGTTTCTTGTTCTCGATTCTTGCCTTGCCCAGTTTATGCCTGTTTGCAGATCACCTGACCCATTGCCTTTTTTCGACCACACTATTGTCTCATGATTTGGATTTGTCTGCCTGCCTCTCTTTATTAAAAACTCTTATCTGCACTTGCATCCGTCCTAAACTCCATTAAGTCCATAATGTGATAGGGATTTTCAAAGATTTGCTAACTTTTGCTATCTAGCAAAAATGAGTGTATACCATCTTTTAATGTAGCTAGCATGAGTGTACAATTTTTCCATATGCATGCAGATCGCTGGCAAAGCTAGAACTGTTTATATTACATTATTATATTATATTAAAGGCCTGCCGGAGCAACAGGGCCGAGCTGACATTTGACCCACCACTTTTCAAACTACTTGGGCGGTGACCTGGCACTTCAGCCAATAACAGACAGGTCTGACTCTGTTGAAAAACCAGTCAAAACTTCCAGTTCAGCTGAGGGGGGGGACATTTCTCCTAAAGGGGATCTCCTATGAGCGATAAAGGGTTAACCGTGCTTTGGCACTCACTGGCTCTTAATAATCATGTGTTGAATCAGTATCACACATATTCTGTATTCTGAATCAATTACAGGAAAATTCCTTAAATTACATTCTTCAAATAAAATAAGCAATGCTTGCTGGAAAAATGTTTAGCAAAACAGACAGTTACTATACTGACACACAGCCTATTGCAGTAAACATGTCTTCGATTTTTAAAACATAATTTAGAACTTTTTTTTTTTTTTTTTTTTTTTTTTGCTGTTATTAGCCTGAGGAGTAAAATGCTAAATGAAGTGTTTGGGGTCCAAACAAACTACTCTGACGTTCATTGTGGGTTCTTTACTGTTTAATAAAAATGAATTTAAAAAATATTTGCCTGTGTTATACTTTCAGTATTTGTTGTGGCACCTGATATCTAGTTTAAATATCATTAATAGCTCATTTTTTCTTAAATATCATTAAAACCATCAACATTTGCCCCTCCACTTATGGATTAGTGGTACCACCCCTATTATATTATTATATACGTAATTAATTACCATTTTTTAAATAATTAATGAATATGGTCAAAAATGAATAGTTTTAATTTATATGTGAGCATGTCTTTGAAATATATAGCCTAGAGCAAGCCTTATTGTACTTATTGCTGCTGTTATTATCATGGCTGTTGTTATAATGCCAGACATACAAGTGATTTTTTCCTGCTGGATGAAAAGCTGTGCTGGAATTCTGACCTTTCATTTGTGAAGCGAGCAAAAACCGGCAGAGCAGAAAGCCACCTGTCGTGTGAAAAGCTTTTGTTTATCAAGTAAATGATTTTAGGTTAGTGTGGTAGGCTGTATGGGTCAAAATATGGCCTCATGTGTGCTACTCAGTACAAATTCTACTGAAAAAAGGAAAATGCAATCAAAACTGCAGTAGATGCATGTCTCAATCATTTATTAAATTCATGGAATATATGGAATTTAACAAGTGCCCTAAGAATTCCATTTTGAATGATTTATGAGTAATTGAATTTTCTGTTCTCAGCATAGGGAAACACATGTACTCTGTAATCACATGCTGGAGTATTGCTTTAGTTCTCTCATTCTTCACACTTCTTCACAGGTTATACTTTTTCTTTGTCCTCCCCTTGCTTTTTCACCCTTCTTTTTCTCTATTTCATACACTCCTTCTGGCTCTCCATCATTCACACACACACACACACACACACAAACACGCACAAATGCACACGCATACCACACGCAGTCTGTTTTGTGCAGCCTGTCTGCTTGGCATTGTGCGTCATGATCTATGCATAATTGTGTCAGAGTGCAGGACTGAGACATGCGAGTTGCGTTTATTACGGCAGCCAGAGAATCATAATCATATGTTCTGATCCATAAGAAGACATATGGACGATGAGCATATTTGTCCACAGAACAAAGAGCTGCAGGCTGTGTACAAACAGGCTTCAAGTGTGTATGAATGCTTGTGTGTGTCTGCATGTCTGGCTAATGTCTTTACCTATATACAGTTGGGCTCAAGGTCAGACTCCACGAACAGAAACCAAAAGAAAATTGCTAGCATCAGAAACTAGCCTATTATACATTAATACATCATTTTAAACCAAAACAAAGAGAAGTTTTTGCATGGGATCTCAACACATTTGCCTTTGGTTTTAGCTAGTTCTCCATGTGAAAGAGTATTACTACATTCTGCCTTCATCATCAATCAGCATCAGTCAGAACTTTGTTGTTAGCTGTTTTTGGTCACAGTAGCACTAAATCAGTCACCAATGAAAGCCAACAAATATTTTTACAATGTGCAATTTTTCTCAGGGACAGTAAAACCAGGCCAGAAATCATACAATGTAAACATAGTTTAAATCACTCATGTTTAACAAGCTTACGATTCTCCACCAAGGGGTGCTTTACTAAATAGTATTTGGTATTTCATTTAATGTCCTCTATGTCCTCACTTTGGTGATGTTGTTGGTGTGCAAGACCTAGAGTGTGTGAGTGATCAAGGGTGTGAAAGCAAGTACTTGAACCTCAAGAGTCCTCAAGATTTACGTGACCACCATTTTGAAAACCTGTATGAGAAATGGGAATAACTAATTGCCATACAGAACTGCAAGACTACAACTGTACAATTTGGGACAGAAAATTACCTGTAAATTTGCAGACCTACACTTAATAGCTGTATAAAAGAAAGACATCTTATACACACAGGCAACATTCAATGCAACTTCTGATATTGATATCGAAAAAGTTTGCTTGTTAAGACTAGCATAATGATTAAGTCAACTTCGCAGAGCTACTTAAACACAATGTTCCTTTTGTCAACGAAATTAGTGAGAAAAAAACTTATTGATGAAAGGTTGTAACATTTGGTCAACAATATGAAAACAATACAAAGCATCCACACTGGGATGAAACCAAAAGATGACCAACAAAAATATAGCACATCATTAAGACAATATTTGCGCACTGATAACTCTCCATAATTTTGCACCCCATGTGGCTGGAAAACAAACGTATTTCTGATCGTTCCATAAACACCATTTGCGTAGGTACAGTGTTTGTACATTTTTCTTAACGAGCGCTTTTTATGATGTGACATCGCTCAGCACCCCAGTAGTTTCCAGACCACTCCAAAGCAGTCTGCTTGGTTTGTGCTGCTTTTGTGCAGGTTAAGAAATAAAACAGAAGAAATATTTTGTTTGACAGAAACATAGCACAGAAAGCAGAAACAGGCTGTTTGAAATGATCTGGACTTGATGGAGGCCTGAGTGACATTACAGGTTATAGGGTTTCTCAGTGGACAAATGCAGTACAGATGAAAAGAAGTATTTTCTCATTCTCTGATCATATACTGTAGCATGCTCTCTATATTCTGGTATATTATGTCAAGATATGGCATGGATAAACAGACCTGGACTAAATCAGAACCGTGTATGTTTTCGCATACCCACAGATTTGGCAGGAATTTCTCACTGCATTGCATTGCAGCATACTTTATGTAAAGGAGGCAGAGAAGGCAGCTGACTGCTGTCTTTTCAACCCAGGACTATCAACATTGAAGACCATGAGAACTGAGAGCATCAAGGAAAAATGTTCCTTAGATGAGCAACTGCTTGATGATAGGCAAAAAAGGGAAAGAAAAAAATTATGGAGCACTGTCGAAGAGTGGTGCTTCAGATCAGTGAAACTCCAAGTATGCAGTGTTAATCGTCATCTCTTAATGATTAACTGGTCTTTATTAATAATTAATACAGCAATCTATGGTTCTTTTTTATAGCTAGATGTTTGGCATCTGCCAGAGTAAGACTGGTGCTTCCCTTCCTGTTTGAACTGACCATACCTTTGGAAAATTAGTTATAACACAATTAGTTACTTGTGCTTGTAGTGTTTGATAAGGAACTAAATCAGTTCATGTATTCACAGTAAAAAAACAAGAAGTCATTTGTACCTATTGTATATGGATATCTGATTAATATATGTGTATTGATCCATCTGCACTTTGATTTTGCTGTACATCCTGACACTTAATTTTAGGACACTATAAACTGAACATCAATGTCACAGCCCTATTAAAGCTAAACCTTTGATTTATTATTATTTAGATTTTTTTTTATTTTTTTGCTTGTATTATATCGTATGCCGTATTGGTGCACTGCAGCTCTGAGGTTGAGATGGAGGCAGAGGTGAACGAAAAGATGGAGAAAGAAACAGAGACTGAGACGGAGTGAGAGACGGGGGTGGGCCTCCCCCGCTTCAGGGCCCCTTTCCTGTGCTCGGGTTGTTTGAGGACACGGTGAACTGGGCCACCCGATCCTGAGGAGGGCCTACTGAGGGGGAAAAACGACGGCCAATATGGATCAGCAAGCAATGTTGCAGATCTTGAGAGACTCCTCGGCATGGAGAGAGAGCAGAGGGAGGAGAAAAGGTTCTGGAGGAGTGGAATTGGACCAATCGATGAAAGGGGCGGGGACTGGCAGCTAACGTGGTAAATAAGGACAACAGATAATCGCAGCTTGAGTCTGGGATCTAAGAGAGCCATACTTATTACATGTGAGCAATTTATTACACGTTTATTACAAATTTGAATAGTGTACTGTGTGTCTTATAACACAGTAATTACACAGACATGGTCTGCATATGTGTAAGAATGTATGTACAGTGTGTCTATTCTCTCTCTCTCTCTCTCTCTCTCTCTCTCGCTCTGTCTCGCTGCATCTTTGTGTGTGAATAGCGGTGGATTCAAGCTACATGAATAGGCTCACTGTGAAACTCTGGCTCTCTCTTCACTCTCTCCTCGTTCACACAGCGCTTCACTCGTCAGCGGCATTCCTGAACGCTGAGGTAAGAGGGCACTACACCTCAGTGAGCCAGAACACACACATTTCCACACATACACGCACAAAAAAGTATTTTTTCTTTTTTTTTACATTTGCTCAACAAACAGCACAGAAAACAAATACATAAGTACATAGTGCATGCACATGAGATCTGTGTGCACACAAGTGCTGTCAAAATACTTTTAGATTTTGATTATTTCAGAAATTTGAGATTCAAACACATTGCATTAGAAAATGCTACTCATGGGCCAGTACAGATGTGGCTCTTATATATATATATATATATATATATATATATATATATATATATATATATATATATATATATATATATATATATATATATAATATGTGAAGTGTAAAGTTTCATGCGTTTTCAGCCATTGTAAGCCTCTGAGAACGCCCTGAGAATGTTTGAAAACCCCACATTCCAGCCAACTTCCTGTTTGGTGGACTCAGATACAACCAAGTGAAAATTGTCGTACATGATGAGTGCAACGACCATACCAAATATCATGTTCCTCCGAGAAAATTCATCAAATTACAATCCGCCATTCAGGGGCACTATGGTGCTACTAAACCATGACGAAGCCTATTTAATAACATCATGTTTTGATTTTCTCCAGGTATGATGTGTATGCAGAATTTCAGTCATTTTGAAACATCACAAATACCTCAAAAATTACACACCGAAAACAATAGGGCTTTGCACCTCCGGTGCTCGGGCCCTAATAATAAACAATCCTTAGGAAAACAATAGGGCCCTGCACACTTTCAGTGCTTGGGCCCTAAATATGTGTGATGGTGACCTGTTTCAGGTCAGGGAGGAAGTCAGATGTTTTTGTGCATTAGTAATGTCTCAAAATATTGTTTGGCAAATACAGCTGAAATATTTAACGCAATAATGTTTCCTGTCAGAGTGAACACTTCACTTCAGTGAAATAAATATTTAGGCAATCAAAAAACACATACTGTGTTAAACTGTTTTTGTCCAGGGCTCAGAACAATGATATAAAAATTTGGTACCCTTTAATAATAATACTCCTAACAGTAATATAAAACTTGTATTTTTTTTCTTTCAGGTTTGCTGTAAAAGGTTATACCACCATACCCACAAGTGTGTGCACAAGGATTACCAGTGTCCAGAATGTATACCTAAAATGGACAGATAAAGTACTTTTTGCTGTAATTCTGAAAAAAAAAAGAATTAAACAAACAAACAAATAAATAAATAGAAAGATTTTTTTTTCATGGAAATCTAATAAAATATTAACTCTTACTAAATTGTTTGATTATAAACACAGTCATAAGGTATACAATACTAATAAAAAAAGAACTTAAACTGGAGAAACAGAATCAGGTACAGATCATGAGACAAAAGCTAGAGATGTCTGCTTCCTGTGGAATGGATACATGGAAATTTGAATGACAAGTACTGGCACGGCCATGTGTCCATGGTCTGCAATTAGTCTTTTTTATTATTTTTTTTAATGAAGCCTAATCTAACCAAAGTTAGATTAATCCAAATGTGAAACAGTGTTCTATGACTATGTGCCAGGATCCTCATGAAAAAAATCTAGCTTTCTTGCTAAATTGTGAAGGTTATTAATTAAATGGTATGTCCTTTAGAGAAGCTGGGATAGTGCAGAAATAAGAAAACCTCTAAATTACAATGGATTTAACACTTTGGGACTTTTTCCCCATGCTTTTATAGATTTGTCAAGTTTCCTTACATTTCCAGGTCTGGAAAGTCTGGAAAAATATGGAATTTAAATTTAAATTTATTATTTAAATTTAACTTCCATATTTTTCCAGACTTTCCAGACTGCTGGTAATTACTTACATATGATATCACTTTATATTAGGAAATTAATACAAAGTCTTTAAAATATAGCATAGTAATAAAATATGGCAAATAAATTCTACATGACCAATTTTCCCACATCAGGCAATTCTTAGATTCTTAGTATTCAAATCTCAAATTTTGTTGTCAGCACTAATACACACATACATTCAGAGTGCTATACCACCACTTTCTCTCAATGTCCATACATGTAATAAATGTACTCCTACATGGATTTGAATACTGTGTTTATGAGCACTCGCACACACACATATGCACACACTGAATGTCTCATGTGCTCATGTGGTGATGAAAAACCACTCTTTTCAGTCTGAACTCATTGACACAACCCCCCCCCCCCCACACACACACACACACACCCCACCCCCTTGTCCAGGAGCCCATTTTGCTTTATCTGGTGCTGGCAGATTTCCTTTTCAATATAAAGCCTGTTTGGAGCCGAAACCTCCTACCTCACACTGTTACAAAGCCAAGGGAAAGAGTTGCCCTTTCTCTGTGTTAATGATCTCGGCTGTATTAGTGAACCAACAGGTGACACAGCAACAGGTAGTTCTTGAAATGCTTGGAGCTTCTATATATGTGTATGGTGCTATTAATATTATATATGAGAGAGAATCTTTATCTGGAGCATATTTATTTCACCATTACATCTGGGTGAAGTCATGGCGAGGTTATTCCTCAGGCTGCATATACTAGTCAACAAAAAGGCATAACCAGTGCAAGTTGTGAGAACACTGTTGATAAGCAACTGGGAAATACAGATGCTGGATGTATGCTAGCTAATAAGTACTTTTTTATGTTTATTGAATTTTTTTAAATAAATAATGTAAATTTAAATCACATTGGAAATGAGACAAAACTGTTTGGAATCTTAACATTTTCCTCAGCTGTGTTGGTACATTTCTATGAAAAGACTCTATTGGACTTTAATTATGTTGTAATTACACTTAACATCAACCACAAACTGAATTCCATAAGCAAACATTAAATGTGAGCAAACAATAAATCTAATGTTCTATTAATATACGTAAGTATTATTAATATAAATAAATCAAATCTAGATATGTAGATATACTAGTTAGCTGGCAGTGTTGTTATGGGTAAAAAGCACATTCCCTTCTGGCTGTTAAAACAAATAGCTATATAATGCTATGTAAAGTTGTATGATGTAATACATACTCTCTGAGTGAAGGAAAGTGCCAAAAAAAGTGCATGAAAATGAGTATTAGTATTTTTAATTTAGCAATGAAAAAATTCACAAACAAGTAAAGACTAAATATAAGAAACATAAAATTTGGTGTACTGCATCATTGTGCTAATATAAAAGCTTGGCGGCCATCAGCCGCTCAGTTTTCAGCTAGAATTTCACATCATGAGCATTGACTTACACTCAAGAAACTTGACAACTATGTTCATCTATGGACCCTTCATTGCTCTGTGTAGCTTGGCAAGAACTGGGCACTGGGGCACTATTTGCAAAGGGTGCATGGCCCCCACAAATCACAGCTGATGGATATAGTTATTAATTATATCTGAGTCCTTTAGATTTTTTCAAATAATAAAGTCTTTCTGGAAAACTTTGCAAACAGCCTTTTACACATAGATGTGTCAGAGTTCCATTCTGTTTTATTTTGCTTCTTGAAAAAGAAGCAATATATGCTAAACATTCCCCTTAATATGTTAGCATATGGCCATTTTTATTATTTAAGTACAACTACAAGTAAAGTGTCATCAAGTTCAAAACAGTGAGAGTTTGAGAGCATGCAGGGCCAGAGTGCTTTGCCGTTAGAGTGTTTACACAGGCTAAAGATCTGTAATGCTTCAACCAGAGAGTGTAGAAGTGGCCAGCACTCCCTTAGTGGGCCCCGCTGGAACAGAGCACCAAGAAACCTTACT
Source organism: Ictalurus furcatus (assembly GCF_023375685.1). NCBI lineage: Eukaryota > Metazoa > Chordata > Actinopteri > Siluriformes > Ictaluridae > Ictalurus > Ictalurus furcatus. The sequence continues at coordinate 11,232,151 of NC_071282.1, forward strand.
GTGACAAAAGCATAAGCAAGAGACAGGAATATTGCAGAAAAATGTGCAAAGTAAGATATATATGTCTAATTTCTAAAATTTTGCACTGCTGCAAAATGACTTTTGGTGTTAAATACTGGCTGTTACAATATATTAAACAGGCATATTAAACGTCTTTTAAAGGGGTTTTCAGACCTGTAGATCTGTTCTTTGTTACGAAACGGTGATTGTTACACTGTTGCACTTTCTCCTTAGCTCAGTTCCACCTAAATGTGTTTATGCAAGTCACATGTCAGTAAACTGTGCTCTCATTGGTCAGAGTGCACCTGTTTATGTTCTGGGGTTCTGTCCATAGCATTCATCCATACAGATGGATAGACAGCAGCTCTGCGAGCTTATTGTGGCTTTCTTTTTAGCTGTAGTTATTATGATTTATCTAATTTATATGTTCTACAGAGGAATTAAAGCCCATTTCATTGAGATGTTCACTAAACACCTTGTAAACCTCTATTTTTATGCATTTTTAAAGATGCTCAAATATATGCTTGTCAGACCAAATTTCAATACAGCATTTTACCCTGACTTTGGTCCCAGTTAAACCACAATTCATGTTGCAAGCCATGAGAAAAACAAACACGCATTTTGAATACTCAAGTTCCCATCATGCATTGCTATACAGGTTGGTTCATTGGTCTGTTGGGTCTGCTTTCTCACCACAAGCGAATTGCTCCAGAATTCGTTTGCAATCGGGCCCAAATGTTTTGGTGCGCATCCGAGCACAATTGCCATGTTCATATATGTCTAAACAAACTGAACCAAGAGACAAAACGCACCAGGTTCCGAAACAAACGCTCCAAACAAGCCAGGTGTGAAAACGTTAAAGTAAATATTAAAATCTATAAGGTCAAGTGGGCTAATAGTACTGTTTTGAACTTTTGACCATTGTATATGTATTTTTAAAAATTTCCCTCCCAAAAAGCAAAATACGGTGTAGAGATTACAGGTAAAATAACATTTTGATTTATCAAGGCTTTAATTACTAACTTCACATGCTATTTAATGGCCATAAAAATCTGGAGTTTTCTGAAGCATAAACATGGCTAAAAACACTGTTGGCTTATTGTTAACAGAGAACTCTCATAAATGCACTGGGGAAATGGTAAAACCTTGCAAAGATTAGAAGTGAGTGAGTTGGTATATACACTGAACTAAATGAGGATTTAACATACGACAGGTGCAGTCAATATCAGGTGAGAGTGAGGGAAATAATGTCCGGAATGAACTCTGCTGAAGAGTAGTGGTGGCTCATGAATAGTTGGTGGATTTGGATGTGGAGAGCTGAGTTTCCCAAAACCATTGCTGCACACAGACAGAAAAGAGAGCCTTTGTTGTCACATATACAGTACAGTGTTAATCTTTTTTCACTGGATGCCCTAGTTTACTCAGAAGCTGGGGTCAGAGGCCAGGGTCAGCGAGGGCACAGCATCCCTGAAGGGTTACAGGCCATGCAGTGGCAACTTGTTAGTGCCAGGGTCTGATCTCATGACCTTTTGACCAGTATCCCAGAGATTTGTCCACTCACCCACAACTGCACTATGATCACTAACCAATAGGAAAGCAAGCATCACTTGGAACACTCTGTACCATTTAAGATGATCTTAAAATTATAGTGTTTTTCGAACACTGAGCGCTGTCTGCGAGTTAAAAAAATCCTTAATACAAATATTGTAGCAAAACACCTGACACAAAATAGGAAGTTGTGCACAAAATAGGGGTTATACTGCCCCAGCAATATGTTAATTAGGCAAAGTGCACCTGTGTTTGTTTGCATGCACATTTTTAGTAGATTAGCTGCTTAACTAGCCATTCCTACCACTTAAATGGGTGCTAAAATGGCTCTAATTTGTGCTTCTCTTAGTAAACATGGTTCTGAGTGTTCCAAAAGTATTCACTCTTATTATAATCTTGTTATACTAGATTTAACCAAACAAAATCACTTTATGTTTCATTCATCTAACAGGCCTAAATGGTCATCGATTGAGAGCAGTAGTAATGATAATATTTCACACAGGTTACAATACTAGGTTATGATTTTTAAGAGATGATTATCAGTATATTTTTTATTACTCAAATGGAACATTTGATACCACAAATTTATGGAGACATAAAGCAAATGATGCGCAACTGTTCCATCAGGATATTTTTTGACGCAAACAGAAAAATTCATTCTAAATCATGTATTTCTAAGTCACAAGAACAATAAAATGTATTATTGCTTGTAACTAGGTTATGTTAAAAGTTCTTTAAATTCTTCTAAAGAGAGAGAGAGAGAGAGAGAGAGAGAGAGAGAGAAATAAAAGTGAGTATGACAGACAACAAAAGACACAGAACAACTCATCACCTCCATTCTTGGTCATGGTGTGGATGTCCAGTCCCATAAAGAAAAAGCATGAGTCACACATGGGCTTAGTTACCATAAAAAAATTGACTTTCCGCTGGCGCACAAGCACAATCTGTTCTGCGTTGTCACCCCATAACGTCAGTATCCTCACCACAGAACTGGTTTAGTGACCCAGTGGACTGACCCCAAGCTGTGTGAGTAATCAGCGTTGAGGAACTCACTATCGATAAAATGGGAGTGAACAAGTATGAGTCATATTGGGGCTTACTCATAGGAAGTGGAGTGCATGAGTGTCTGGTGCCACTGAAAGGTGTGGTGTCTGTGTCTACCAGAAAATGCCTATTCTGCATTTCCCTCTTGCCAGTTGGTGTTTTTAGAATGTATTGACAAATCTGTGTGAGAAAAGAATCCCAATTCATAAGTAATGTTCTCCATAAATAGTCTCGTATTACTAGATATTTCACCAAATAATATAAAAAAAATAAACTATCCAATCAACCAGTCATGTGGCAGTAGTGCAATGCATAAAATCATGCACATACAAGTAAAGAGCTTCAGTTAATGTTCATATACTGTATGCGATCTCAGTTACGTGAGCTACATCAGCAGAGGCTCATGTCAGGTTCCACTCCTTTCACCCAAGGGAAGTAATCTGAGGCTAATGTGGACACATGTTCACCACAACTGGTCAGCTGAATATTGGAAAAACATAACTTGGTCTTTATCCAGTTTTCAACTGTCCAGTTTCAACAAACCTGCTCTTGGCTGGCAGGAATGGAAATTGATGTAGTATTCTGCTGTTTTAGTCGGAATGTTTTAGATCCACCGCAAGGGTCAACATGTTGTGCTTTCTGAGATGCTTTTCTGCTCACCATGGTTGTAAAGAGTGTTTATTTGAGTTACTGTAGCATTCCTGTCAGCTTAAACCAGTCTGGCCAATCTCCTCTGATCTCACTCATCAGCAAGGCATTTCCACCCACAGAACCACCATAGAGCTGCTCACTGGATTTCTTTTGCACGATTCTGTCTAAAATAGAGACGGCTGTGTGTGAAAATCCCAGGAGATCAACATTTTCTAAATTACTTAAACCTGTCTGTCTGGCACCAATAACCATGCCACGGTCAAAGCCACTGAGATCACATTTTTCCCCATTCTAATACACATGTATCATGATTTAATGCATAGAACTCCTGCTTCATGATTGGCTGATTAGATAATTGCATGAACGGGCAGGTGTACAAGTGTTCCTAATAAAGTTGGTGGTGAGTGTATATGGGAAGAAAAAAAACCCTGCATTGGCAGTTCAAAAGTAGCCCAAACAGTACTCTTTGGGAAAATCATGCACCTGTTTTAGTGCAGAACTGGCTGCCACTAAAAGGGTAGCACATCGAGTGGAATTTGTAATCAGCCGCTCTCAACCCTTTTCACGTTGACTTTCTACTTTGTGTGCTAGAACCGAGTGTTTAGAAGAAAAAAAAAATTCTGTGCAAAATTCAGGATAATCTCAGCCATAAACAGGCACAATGACATTAATACATCCAGCCATGGGTGTATTATGGGTCATATACATGCCACATCAAACATGTTTTATTTATTTAACTTTGCAGTTTCTTTTTATTCTCTCTAACAACAGGATGCAAGGAATTCAACAAATCCCAACACCATACAGTGCATCCGGAAAGTATTCACAGCGCTTCACTTTTCCCATATTTTGTTATGTTACAGCCTTATTCCAAAATGTATTAAATTAATTATTTTAATCAAAATTCTACAAACAATACCCCACAATGACAACATGAAAGAAGTTTTTTGAAATCTTTGCAAATTTATTAAAAATAAAAAACAACAAAAAAAACACATTTACATAAGTATTCACAGCCTTTGCCATGACACTCAAAATTGAGCTCAGGTGCATCCTGTTTCCACTGATCATCCTTGAGATGTTTCTACAACTTGACTGGAGTCCACCTGTGGTAAATTTAGTTGATTGGATATGATTTGGAAAAGCACACACCTGTCTATATAAGATCCCACAGTTAACAATGCATGTCAGAGCACAAACCAAGCCATGAAGTCCAAGGAATTGTCTGTAGACCTCCGAGACAGGATTGTATCAAGGCACAGATCTGGGGAAGGGTACAGAAACATTTCTGCAGCATTGAAGGTCCCAATGAGCACAGTGGCCTCCATCATTCATAAATGGAAGAAGTCTGGAACCACCAGAACTCTTCCTAGAGCTGGCCACCTGGCCAAACTGAGCGATCGGGGGAGAGGGGCCTTAGTCAGGGAGGTGACCAAAACCCCGATGGTCACTCTGACAGAGCTCCAGTGTGTCTCTGTGGAGAGAGGAGAACCTTCCAGAAGAACAACCATCTCTGCAGAACTCCATCAATCAAGCCTGAATGGTAGAGTGGCCAGACGGAATCCACTCCTCAGTAAAAGGCACATGACAGCCCACCTGGAGTTTGCCAAAAGGCACCTGAAGGACTCTCAGACCAAAGATTGAACAAAGATTGAACTCTTTGGCCTGAATGGCAAGTGTCATGTCTGGAGGAAACCAGGCACCACTCATCACCTGGCCAATGCAATCCCTACAGTGAAGCATGGTGGTGGCAGCATCATGCTGTGGGGATGTTTTTCAGTGGCAGGAACTGGGAGACTAGTCAGGATCGAGGAAAAGATGAATGCAGCAATGTACAGAGACATCCTTGATGAAAACCTGCTCCAGAGCGCTCTGGACCTCAGACTGGGGTGAAGGTTCATCTTCCAACAGGACAATGACCCTAAGCACACAGCCAAGATAACAAAGGAGTGGCTACAGGACAACTCTGTGAATGTCTTTGAGTAGCCCAGCCAGAGCCTAGACTTGAACCCGATTGAACATCTCTGGAGAGATCTGAAAATGGCTGTGCATCGATGCTCCCCATCCAACCTGATGGAGCTTGAGAGGTCCTGCAAAGAAGAATGGGAAACTGCCCAAAAATAGGTGTACCGAGCTTGTAGCATCATACTCAAAAAGACTTGAGGTTGTAATTGGTGCCAAAGGTGCTTCAACAAAGTATTGAGCAAAGGCTGTGAATACTTATGTACATGTGCTATTTTTTGTTTTTTATTTTTAATAAATTTGCAAAGATTTCAAACAAATGTCTTTCATGTTGTCATTATGGGGTATTGTAGAATTTTGAGGAAAATAATGAATTTAACCCATTTTGGAATAAGGCTGTAATATAACAAAATGTGGGAAAAGTGAAGCGCTGTGAATACTTTCCGGATGCACTGTATGTATTTGGTCAGAACGGGTCTGCATGTACTAATGATGTAATTACACTAAATCAACATCAGTCCAAACACATACTGCATGTGTAACATATTGTACATGATTTAACTGATTCAGTTATTGGATATTTCATACTGTAGGTGCATGTTCTATGGAACTTCAGACATATTTAATCCACTTTGTTCAAGGGTCTGTTTATGCACTGCAAAAAAAAAGGCAACTTAGCAAGTCAAATATCTTGAATATAGTCAAATGTTTCTAGTATTTCCTATTATAAGATCTCAGTAAATTAAATGTATGATTATTGAACCTATTTCTAGACATAATTATTAACCAGATTTTTTTTTTAATTTTAAGCATTACTTTCTAGAAAGTAGAAAAAGTATCTGCCAACAGAAATGTGTACAAGCATCTCAAAACAGCCTGAATAATCTTATATTTGACAATCTCATAATAAGAAATATTAGATACATTTGTTCATATCTGAAATATTTTCACTTGCTAAAATAATATTTTTGCAATGTGATTCGATTATTTTTTTAAAAACTTTTTTTAGTTTATTATTTGTCGTTTGTGTAACCAAGTGGTAAATAGTCTGATTATTGCCTAAGTTAGAAAATCTGTTATTGCCTAAGTTGTCCTAGAGGTGTCAGTAAGTAGCGATGTTAGGTACAAGTGAAGAGACTAGGCACGCGCACACACTACGCAATGTTCTGTGAGAAGTGCGGGAGAGAAGTCCGCTCTTGGGTTTGGTTGGTAGATTTCACACCATCCAGTGGTAAGTGTAATAGTTCATGACAATATTTTGGTTAAATACCACTTCTGGATGTATGTTTTCTTAGTTTATGGCAACAAAGTATCATATTAAGAGAGTTATATCGCATGTAATGTCTGCGATGGTATGATGCAACGCCATGTGGTGCAAGGGTATTTATTTATTTATTTTCCTTTGCAAGTTCACGATGTTATATACTTCAATTTAAATTGTGTTCTTATGTGATTTGTTACTTTCTGTTGTTTTATACAGTGTTCATCTAAAATGTTGGGAGTTTCAACTCCTGGGAATTGAAGGTATTGTGCGGTGCAGGAGCTCATAATTTTGTGAGTGTCATTTCATTTTTTCAATTTGTTTCAAACGATGTAAGTGGGCAAGATGAAGAATATATTCATTTGTTTTCTTTTTCTTTTATAAAATTAGCCCCACTGCCGTATTGTCAGATGTAAAACTTGTTAGCAACACTATAGTCGAATCACTTATCAGATCAATTACTGAATAAATGTAAATCTAAAGAACCCTTTAAATGTGTTCCCGGTGGTAAATCTAAATCCACGGTCACACATTTTTGGTACCAGCAGTGGGGTTGTTTATTCAATTTGACCAATGTGCAACAAATAGCATAGCTAAGCTAGACAATACTGCAGTGGTGAAGATTTGTAGGAGCAGGTTTTGGAGGCTGTGATCAGCGTGGCACTGTCAGAGGGTTTCCAGTGTACCGGAGCTACTGCAGCTACTACACAGCCTGGTTCTGCATGGAAAAGTTCCTACAGCCAAAGGTTTAGCTCCCAGGATTTCACAGTTGCATCCCGGGGCAGTGTGCCAGCGTGCAGGTGTGTCCGAGGTACTTAAGGGACTGAGAGGACTTAATGAGTTTTACATCAAGGACATTAACTCTGAACTAAATCGATTTAATCTTGAGAAATTCCTACCCGACCTACTCTTGTAAAATGTCAGACTCGGAAGAAATGCCGGTAGGGGGTGTGCAGGCTCCTGTTGAGGGGGCTGTGGGTAATGATGTACTAGAGCAAATGAGAGGTCAAATTCAGGAATTAAGGGATTGGAGGAATGATACCCTGGCAAATAGGGCTACCGGTGGGGGCAATTCGACCCGCTCTTATATTTATGTTCCTCGAGAATGTCAGGTTCAACCTTTTAGCGGGGCGTACAGCAAAGATGGGAGGTCCATAGAGGAGTTTATTGAGGGGGTGGAAAGGGTTCTAAGAGCTAGAGATCAAACTCAGGAAGAACAGTTGGACTTCATTGTCTCACACTTGAGGGTCTCTGCACTAAAAGACGTGCGTTTATGTGGGAAATCAGTCCATGCAGGCTGGTGATCTCTTCACTTTCTTGCGTGAGGCATTTGGGGAATGGCATAGTGGGACTCAATTATTACAAACCTTTTACAATCGCAAACAATTAGAGGGTGAAAGCCTTCGTAATTACTCTCACACACTTTCTCGCATTTTAAGCTCTGCTGCAAAACAATCCGTTGGAGGCTTGGCTAATGAGCAGGTGATGTTGTGTGATCAGTTTGTGGAGGGGGTGCGGGACACTTTGTTAAGGCGGGAACTGCGCAAGATCATCAGAGAAAAGCCCAACTTCACCCTGCTAGAGATTCGTAATGAGGCCATTCTTTGGTCCATGGAGGAGACCGGGTCTGCAAGGGCTGTGATTAGCAGACCAGTCCATTCAGAAGTGCTTGGTGAAATTGGGTGTTCCTTTGTTGGGGCTGAGAACAAAACGTCTACTGTGTTAGATGATATTTTACAGGTGATTTCTCGGCAGGACAAGCGAATAAGTGAGCAGGAACATAATGTCTCAGAGCTCACTAAAGCGGTTAAGGAGTTGACTTTACAACGGTCACTGTCAGTTCCTCAGGCTTGTGCACCTTTGTCTAAGGTCCCTCCAAGGTTTACGGAGGAGGGAGAACCTATCTGTTTCAGGTGCAACGGGGTTGGGCATATAGTTAGATGTTGCACCGTGAGGCGAGGCGGGCAACCCAAGAGTGTTGCCAAAACTACAGAAGAGCAAGAAAAACGAGGTTCCTCAGTTGCTCTGAGCCAGGCAGCCCAAGGGGTCTTTTCTGGCTTACCACCAGAAGGAACTAGTCGACCCGTGAACCAGCCATACAGGAGAATTCCCCCTAACCAGTATCAGGAGGTTAGAGAGCACATTGCTAAGTTGTTGAAGAAGGGTGTTATTCAGGAGAGTGTCTGTGCTTATGCCTCTCCAATGGTGCTAGTGCGCAAAGCTGATGGAACACTAAGGTTATGTGTGGATTACAGGAAGCTCAATGCCAAAACGAGGTGTGATGCATTTCCTTTACCCAGAATTGACCAGCGTTTTGATGCCCTCAGGGAAGCTAAGTTCTTTTCAACCATTGACTTGGCATCCGGGTACCATCAGATTGCGGTGAGTGAGAGAGATAGGGCCAAGACAGCTTTTACTACGCCTTTTGGTTTATGTGAGTATCAGAGGATGCCAGTTCGGGGTATGTAACGGGCCGTTGAATTTTCAGCGGCTCATGCAGGCCATCATGGGTGATTTGATCTTTCAAGTGTTGATAGTGTACTTAGATGATATTCTGGTGTTTTCACAGACGTTTGAGGAACACTTGGAAAGATTGGAGATGGTGCTGAAATGGTTGGCTGAGACCGGTTTAAAGGTCAAGCTGGGGAAATGTCATTTTGTCCAGGAGGTGGTAAGATTTCTTGGTCATCAGATGTCAGCAGAGGGGATTGCACCTGATCCGATCAAGGTCGCTGCTGTCAGTGAGTGGAAGACTCCTGATACCGTCAAAGAGTTGAGGTCGTTATTAGGGTTTTGTAGCTACTATAGGAAGTTTATCAAGGGCTTCTTGAAGATAGCTGGACCCTTGCATGACCTGGTGAATGCTTGCTTGCATGAAGGCAGGTGTATGAAAGGTAACCGCAACTTTATTACCCGTTGGTCGTCTGAATGTCACAGTGCATTCAATCAGTTGAAGAAGAAGCTTACAACATCCCCTGTACTAGGGTTTGCTGACTTCACCTGTCCTTTCATCCTTGAAACAGATGCAAGCCAGAATGGTTTAGGAGCCATCCTATACCAAATCCAAGGTGATGAGAAGAGGGTCACTGCATATGCAAGCAGGAGGTTACGCAATGCTGAGAGAAATGACCGCAACTACAGTAGCATGAAATTGCAGCTACTGGCCCTTAAGTGGGCCGTAGTCGAGAAATTTCAGGGCTACTTACTTGGGTCTAGGTTCGAAGTGATCACGGATAATAATCCTCTGTGTCACTTGCATCCTGCTAAACTAGGATCCATCGAACAGAGATGGACAGCGCTGTTTTAATTTTGAGGTGAAATACAGGCCGGGCCGGAGTAACGCTGCCGCTGATGCTTTGTCTAGGCAGGAGTTTGCAGGGGAGCCTGAGCCTGATCCCAATGCTGACTGGGATGTGTGTGTAGCGATTTGTAGTGTGGTTAATAGAGGGACAATCTTGTAACCTGAACTTGCCTTGAAAGGTGTTGAGTGTTGTCGGTTGAGGCAGGTGCATGCATTTGAGGCTGGTGAAGAAGCTATCAGTAACATTCAAGGTAACACTCCCATGCTTCCCGGTTATACCAAAGAACAGCTGGCTGAGTTTCAGAAAAATTACCCAGTTATCAGAGAATTCAGCAGGTTTTGGTATATTAAGAAAAGACCAGTTCTTCCGGTAAGGAAGACCTTAGCTGGGCCAGTGAAGTGTCTTTTGAAGCATTGGGACCTCATAAGAGAAAGGGAAGGGTTGTTGTATCGGGTTGTATATGACTCTTCTGATGGGGGCTGCTGGCAGCTGTTGCTACCAGAGTGCTTGAAAGAACAAGTGTTGAGTAGTGTGCACTATGGTGTGGGGCATCAGGGCATTGAACGCACTGTGAGTTTGCTGAAGCAGAGGTGTTTTTGGGTTGGCCTTTATGAAGATGTTGAGGAATGGGTAAAGAAGTGCCAGCATTGCATCTTCACAAAAATGCCTCAACCCAAAGTACATGCCCCTGTGAGAGCATTTCTAGCTTCCAGGCCTCTAGAGGTGATTGCAGTGGATTTCATAGTCCTAGAGTCTGCTTCTGACGGCCGTGAAAATGTTCTCGTTTTTACCGATGTGTTTACAAAATTCACACAGGCATTCCCCACAAAAGATCAGAAGGCAGACTCTACAGCAAAAATTTTGTTGAAAGAGGGGTTTATGAAGTATGGAGTCCCAGAACGGCTGCACTCTGATCAAGGCAGAAACTTTGAAAGCGAGATTATTGCTGAACTGTGCAGACTCTATGGGATGAAAAAGACTCGTATGACTCCTTATAGGCCTCAGGGAAATGCCCAATGTGAACGGTACAACCAAACCCTGCACAACCTGTTACGCACATTGTCTCCAGAAAAGAAACGCCGTTGGCCAGAGTACTTGCCTGAAGTAGTCCACGCCTATAATGTGACTCTGCATGCCACTACAGGGTTTTCCCCTTATTATTTACTCTTTGGGGTTCAGCCACATCTGCCCATAGATGCGTTGTTGGGTAGGGAGGAGGTCTCAGAGGGGAAGTGGGACTGGTTGTCTGTTCATCAAGAGAGACTAAAGTAAGCCCATGAAAAGGCTAGGGAGTACTCAGAGCAAAAAGCTCAGGAGAGGGTGACCCGACAGAATGAAAAAACTTTTTGTCTCCATGTTGTGTAGGAGAGTTAGTGTACTTGCGCCATCGGCCTGCAGGCCGGAATAAGATTCAAGATCTCTGGGGTCTGCTTGTGTACAGGGTTGTAGATGTGTTAGGAACTACTTACATGGTGGAACCTTGGGGGGGGGGGCAGTTAAACGGGTCCACAGGACAGAGATGCGTCCGGGTGCCGTGCCCATTCCTAGGCCAAGGAGTAAGATAAAGCCACCCTTAGGTAGACCACCTGTCACTGTGGAATGGAGTGAGACTTCTGAGCCGGATTTTGTGGTGGTAGAGGAAGTCTTACAACCTTCTTTGAGCTTGGCCTCAAATGTGCCATTGGGATCAGCGGCTCAGGGTACTTTAGAGGTCGACGATGACAACTTGGAAGGTAGCCAGGTACAAGTACCTGTTGACACTGGCAGAGACTCTGGAATCGGAAGGTGTTGCCCTGAATGAGTTTGAAGATGAGTAGGTTCAGTTATGGGAATTTGAGACGGGTGTCTTGAGTAAAACAGTCAGGAGAGATGTGCCATCTCCAGCTGTGAGGAGAAGTATGCGAACAACTGCTGGTGTTCACACAAATCCTTTTCATGTACCCAGATCCACTTGTAATGCAACGAGTATGAGCACAGATATGGTGTCCCAGGTGTTAACCACTATTGATGCTGCCTTGTTCGAAAAGGCATTACAGAGCACCATGAATGCTGAAAGGTGTTGAATGATTTATTCATCGAGGATGCTGACTTATTGTAGGGTAGAGTGTAACCAAGTGGTAAATGCTCTGATTATTGCCTAAGTTAGAAAAGCTGGTATTGCCTAAGTTGTCCTAGAGGTGTCAGTAAGTAGCAATGTTAGGTACAAGTGGAGAGGCTAGGCGCGCACACACACTACACTATGTTCTGTGAGAAGTGCGGGAGAGAAGTCCGCTCTTGGGTTTGCTTGGTAGATTTCACACGATCCAGTGGTAAGTGTAATATTTCATGACAATATTTTGGTTAAATACCACTTCTGGATGTATGTTTTCTTAGTTTTTGGCAACAAAGTATCATATTAAGAGAGTTATATCGCATGTATTGTCTGCGATGGTATAATGCAACGCCATGTGGTGCAAGGTATTTATTTATTTATTTTCTTTTACAAGTTCACGATGTTATATACTTCAATTTAAATTGTGTTCTTACGTGATTTGTTACTTTCTGTTGTTTTATACAGTGTTCATCTAAAATGTTGGAAGTTTCAGCTCCTGGGAATTGAAGGTATTGTGCGGTGCAGGAGCGCATAATTTTGTGTGTCATTTCATTTTTATTTGATTCAAACGGTGTAAGTGGGCAAGATGAAGAATATATTCGTTTGTTTTCTTTTTCTTTTATAAAATTAGCCCCACTGCTGTATTGTCAGATGTAAAACTTGTTAGCAACACTATTGTCGAATCACTTATCAGATCAATTACTGAATAAATGTAAATCTAAAGAACCCTTTAAATGTGTTCCTGGTGGTAAATCTAAATCCACAGTCACATTTGTTTTATCGTTATTGGGATTTTGTTTATTAGGACAAACAATTATGACATAGAACTGCTTTCTCTTCAAGTCATCTGAGCACATTTAGAGACTGTCACGACATGGACTGCGAGTAGGATGCAAGTGCAGATTTAAATGAAATAAAACCAAAGTACTAACACTAATGATTAAACACATAAACTATGGACTCTAGGCAGAGAAACAACATAACGGCAAAATAAGACAAACGTAAGACAACCAGTGTAGTGCAAACTGTGGCTATAAATACCCATAAGTGCTTGTTCACATGAATGAAGTTCAGGTGCAGGTGGTCATGTGACATGATGGTGTGGTGCAGTGGCTGCTGGGAACTGTAATCTAGAGTTCCTTCTCTGATATTACATGGCAGAGACCTGATACAATACAGACCAAAAAAAAAATTTTCCAAGCAAGAAAGGTGCATGAAATTTTGTCTTTTTAATTCAGCAATGAATAGTCAAGAAGTAATATTTAAGTTCAGTTATTGCAGAACAGTATTTTCTTTAGGTGTGTGTGTGTGTGTGTGTGTGTGTGGTCAGAGTTACTACTACTACTACTACTACTACTTAGACTTTTGAATTATGGTGTATTTTCTCCAGCTGGTCAAGCTATTAATTAACTCAGACATACTGATCTGCACCATCAACCAAACTTCCAATGGCCACTGAGTCATATCCTTTGCACGCACACGCACGCACACACACACACACCCCTGTTCTCTTGAGTCATATCTCATACAAATATTTTAGGGAAGGCATGCACAGGGTGAATATATACAGGCCACACACCTCTCAATGAAACACACACACACACACACACACCAGCTCAAAGAATGATCCTAGTCAGCACGCATCTTTTAATTTCGAACCACCCACCACAAATATTTCTGACATTTATTAGACTTTTCCTGAGGAATACACAGATACCATTGATGACTCACGTTAAGGCCCTGACATTTCAGTAGTTTTACCATACTGTTGTAACTAAAGTGTCTGTCTGCTCTAGTTGACCATGCTGAAGAGAGAGGGAGTTGTGACTGGCTGCTCAGATGACCGAATCAGTTCAAGAGAAGAGAAACCAAACAGAAACACACAGGCACAAACACATTATCTCATTGCACCTGCCCTGACGTGTATGAAGCACAGGGTGTGATGTTCAAAACCTGGAGAGTGTGACTTTCAAAACCCACTTTGAGTTCCAAAATAGTGCTAATGTTCTCACCTACTCAATTTGTTTTTAGCACTGACATGCAATTTGTCACACTATTCACACTAGTAATGTCATGCAACCTTAATATAAATAGGCCACTTCAATCAATTACTGAAAAATACAAGATAACCTTTTTATTTTTACAACAAATTTAGTTATATATTATATATACACACACACACACACACACATATATATATATTTCATTCTTTCTTTCTTTTTATGTAAGCACTTTTTCCTGGTGACGGTCACAGTGGATCTGGAGCTTATCCCAGGAACACTGGAAGCGAGGCGGGATTGGACCATAGATTGGATACCAGTCCATCACCATGCACACACTCATTCACAATTTAAAGTCACCAATCCACCTACCAACTGTGTTTTTGGGAGGTCGAAAGAAACCAGACAACCCAGAGGAAACCCACATTTACACGGCGAGAACATACAAAACTCCACATAGAGAGTAACCTAAGCTCAGGAATGAAGCAGTGCTAGATAAATGGTTAAGACCTTGGGCTACTGTTGAGCCCTTCAGCAAGGCCCTTAACTCTCAACTGCTCAACTGTGTTAATGAGATACATGTAAGTCACGTTAGATAGGGGTGTCTGTCAAATGCTGTAAATGTAAACCAGGGACACTGGAGCTGTTGGGTGGCAATACTACCTGTATTTTTACACATGGTCTTGCAGACTTTTACACACGAATGTGTCAGTGTGGTTCCATTCAGTTTTAATGCCCTCCCACAGACCATAAACAGGGTGTTAAGAAGCTGTGTTAGGTTTATTACCATGAAGTGGGTCCTAACTTTGAATCATCTACAACACTTTTTCTGGCAAAAAGAACCTTGGCCCATTTTATTTTGCCCCAGAGTGTTGAACACCCAGAAAACTTCACTTGAACTAAATGCTCATAGAACCAGAACGTTCCGCTAACCTCAAATTGTCGGTCGGGGAGATTGATATATTGTAAATGTTATGCATGAAAAGTGCACGAGAGGCAGAAAATACATTTGCTATAAGTTCTGTCAGCCAGCCAGTTATTTCTCCCACTAAAATGTCAACCTGTAATAAAATCTAATCGTATGCCATCACAAAAATGTGACTGCAAACAGAGAGGGTTGAACGCCTTTATGAAGGTTAGAACCATTCAAAGAACCCCCAAGGAATGCGTTTTTTTTTGTTGTTGTTTTTTTTTGTTTTTTTCCAGAGAGTGTAGAGGCTTCAGACACAGATGCAGCTGCTGAAATTCAGCATGTGTTATGTTAGACTCAGTGGACAGGCATCTTTTACTCAAGGACTGTTAATATGCATCCAAATCCAATTAATTCTATATTCTCTCTCTCTCTCTCTCTCTCTCTCTCTCTCTCTCTCTCTCTGTGTGTGTGTGTGTGTGTGTGTGTGTGTGATAACAGGATGAGAGAAGCTGAGTCGCTCTGCAGTGGGCAAGGGGATAATGTGTTGGTATGTTCAGTATGTGGCATTGTGCCCACTCTCGCTCCTGGAAAAACAATAATAAAGCACTATTGCAAAACCCCAGACCCAGATGGAAACAAAAACTTAAACACCAGAAAACACACACACACAGACAGACAAACACCTGGACTGTGTCAAATGGGACCTCAGATAAACAGAATACCAGAAAAGTCCCCACATGTTATCACCATGTCAGGTGTGTGTGTGTGTGTGTGTGTGTGTGTGTGTGTGTGTGTGTGTGTGTGTGTATGTTTTAAGATAATACTTTATTAATCCCCAGATGGAGAAATTTGGGTTCTAAGAAGGTTAAGGTTTTAAGAAGGACTTTTGAAAGGGCGGTCCCCACAAAGTACATTCCTGACAGGTGACCCCCATAATGTATAAAAACTTGTGCATGTGTGTGTGCTTGTGTGTTTTAAGCATGACCTTTTGAGAGGGACGTACATTCATGAAGTACATTCATGACAGGTGACACCAACAATGTATGAAAATACACCTAAATCTAACCTTAACCTCAGTAATCATTTAGGTTTTTCAAAGCAAAGCAGTTTAAGAAAAATCAGATTTACCCGTGAAAACAGCCCCCACAAGGTCAAAAACATCACTTATTCCAACCTTTCTGGGGACAAGTGATACCAACCAAGATATAAAAACAGAAACCATTCTGAGCACGTTTCTGTGGAGTGTAACTCTGTGGAGAAGGATGGGGTTGTGTTTTGGCACACGAGTCACACGTCTCAAGGAGTTGACGTGGACTGACAAAAACGTTTGGTTTGGTTAAATTAGTATTGTATCCGTTCTGTTACACATGTGAGTCGGATGCCTAAAAACTAGTGTACCTGCTACTACTACTGCCTAACATAGCACTCAGGATGAATGCAAAATGGAAAAAGTAGCTTAGTACTATGATTAATTGTCTGAGTACCTGTTTATGGGGTCCTGTTCATTAAGTTTATTGAAACGTTCAGAATTAAAGCAGATGCGTATCTAGGAAATATTACTAACTGCACCCTGAATTATTCTGTGACAGTTCCAAATGCTTATTTGTGGGTGGTTAATGCCATGTTTAGCCATGCTAAATGTCATATGAACACACACCTTACTTTGTTTAATCACATTTTATTGGCTATCAGATGCTATGGTGTGAAACAGCATTAACCAGTCAGGGTAATGTATGTTTCCTGTTTTCTTTAGATATACAGTACTGTGCAAATGTTTTAGGCACCCTGTTTTTAGTACAAAGTTTATTATAGATTTTTATTTTATGATTTCTATCAAGTCAGTAGAAAAACCTTTTAGATTCCCAAACATTAGTTTTCCAGCACAAAATTAAATGTTACAGAAAAATGTTTGTATGTTAGTAAAGAAAGCAGCATATTAAGTGGTAAGAGACACTTTTCAGACAAAAAAAATTATGGTTGCCGGTTTTTGCTGCAAAAATAAGAAGCAAGTGCAACAATCAAAGTCTCAAGAAGAACCATGGCTGTTTCTGCAAGATGCTCAATAAAACTTACAGCTCATTTCCTTGTAAAACTGCACTAAGTCTACCTGAGACTACTTTTTTTTTTAAAGCAAAGGGTCGTCACACCAAATATTGCCTTTGTTTCATTTATTACCATTTACTGCTCTTTATAGTACTGTTTTTAATGGAGAAATATTTAATTTAATTCTTTTGAAGGCATCTTTGCTCTACAGAATTTCTTTGCATGTGCACTTTTGCATAGTACTGTAGATTTATAAGATATAATTTTTCCTCTATTACGTTATATGATGTTTTAATCATTTTCAATGTAACAGTCAGAAAGGTGGCAATAGTATTAATATGGCAAGATTGGTCGACAACAAATTGTGCCTTCAATCAAGGGTTCTCAAGTTTTATAGCTAGGAACATCTTTAACTGTGGGAACAATTAAAAAAAAAAAAAAATTAACATCCACAGAGTAGGTTTATTTTCTGAACATAAACCAGCTATATCAGGCTTTATTTAAATATGTATGATATAATAATAATAATAATAATAATAATAATAATAATAATGTTTTGGTTAATTGTTGGAGTCATACGTTTTTATTCCCGACTTTTCAATTCACAGAACACAGTTTTATTAAAATTGTCATTAGATTTAAGTTGGCATTATTATTGGTCTACTTGGTTTTTAGCTATTAAGGTTTGGATTAAAGTTCTTCAGTTCCACTGACCAGTCAAACAGGTTAATATCACTCCAAGAACTCAGTACAGTAATAAATATAAGAACTGATGTAAGGGAAACTTATATATGTAGTCAGCAGTTTAGCATTGTGCAAACTGCATGCCTAAATCATTACATGTTTCATTCAACTCAAACAATTTAATAAAATTGCAGAATCATGAGAAGGATCAGGTATACAAATAAAATTTATCATCATCGCAGTGACTTGTAACATATAATTATTTCAACTTTTGGCCATGTCTTAATCTTACTCTGACGTGTGCACAATGTGACACCAAATTTTTTTGAGGAAGAAACTGTTTCAGATTCAAGATGGCAGCTATTACTTTTTATAGCTCTACTGTTAAGAGATAAGAGTGTGGCATTGTATAATTATTTTTTTAACTTTATTGACGTTATATATATAGTTTGCTTGAGTCTAACAACTTTTAAGTGTTTCATGATTTTTTAAAAATCCACTAGCTAGCTTACGATCCTGCTTGAAGTACCATGACAGAAATGCGTGTGATTAAGCTAAAAAATTTATATGGCATATAATGTCAGAAAGATATCGGTCCTTCCTGTTGTTGATAAATGCCAGTGATGATGTTTTACCACATGAGTCTGTAATCACCGGAAATTGAGTCATCAGCGTCCTAATGTGTAGTGAGCCAGGGTCTTTACCAGTGCCAGTGTACACGACATACTGATTCACGACCTAGGGAGCTGATTGAGACACACCCAATGAATCATGAGGGTATAAATAATCAGACTAATCAGGAATTAAACAGGTGCGTACAATAAGAATGACACACATATTACAAAACAAGGGGCTGAGGCTGGACCGAAAAGTGAAAATAAACAATGTCACAATAGGAGCAAGGACTAAGAACACAGTACAGACAAAAGCACTGTGCTCTGACGGGATTCATGACAACAAGCTGTGCATTAGTTTTTACTTCAAGAGAGAAGAAAAGCAAGGCTGATGAGGGAAAGACTATTTACAGCATTCCACAAAATTAAACTTAACTATAAACAGGTAAAAAATTATGTGATGTAGTCCATTAATAAATAGAAATTTGTAATTGCTAGTAAATTACTATGTTATAAGTGGAATAAAACAAGATCCTGTCAATGGAAAATATTCAAGTTCTGGGTGGTAACAGTAACACATCACCACAACGCTGATTACTTTCATATAACACCATGTGTCATGTTCAGTGTTGGGTAAGTTACTCAAAAAAAATGTGTCTAATTTTTGATGACTAATTACTACTTTAAAATTGTATTCTGATTACATTACTGATTACTGCATGTAAAAAGTAATCAGATTACTAATTACTTTACTTTCACGTTGCTTTAAAAAACAGAAATACACTACAAATATTCATAGTTCTTTCAGTAATTTTAGCGCGCGACAATGTATGACATGATCAGAAAAAGTTGGATTTATCATAAAACATGCCTCCGATTTTATCACTGTTTGTAGGACCACCAGACCAATAAAATATAAAACTTTTCTAACTAGGCTAGTTTGGTGTCGCTAGCCAAGGGTCGGCACAACTAAGCTATCATTGTATGGGTTTAGCTGCTACAATGCCATGCAAAGTACATTATCTTTCCTTATGCTCTGCTCATATCATGTTCACATTAACTGGAACTGATAGATTTTACACCCTGTTTTCCTGCTCAGAGTCAGAGGATGTTACTGTTTCAGTTTTCCTTTTACTGGTTAAAAAAAAGGTGTATATCCATTTTTCCTCACACTGACTGTGAGCTATCATTTGGCAGAATTGAGAGCTGTCAGCCAATAAGACACGTGTGTTTCCTTGTATTTTCCTGTAAACCCTGCCTGATTGGTCTCACCTCTGATCACTGAAGATATAAAATTACACGTGGTCTTCTTTTACTGACTTTCAGATACGTAGTGACAAACCGCTCCAAGTGGAGAATTATTCAGGGCTATAGCAAAAATCTTAGGGACAAAAATGGGATTTCTTTTAAAAATGAATTTTACTTAATATTGTTTTCTTAATAATAAATTTGTAAGGCAAGTAATGTAATTTCATTGATATCAGTAACTGTAATCAAACTACATACATTTAAAATGTAATGCGTTAGTTACATTACTGCGTTATCAGAAAAAGTCATCAGATTACACCCAAATTCTGGTCATGTTCCCTTTCAAAGCGAACGTCGACGTTGCATTTAGCATAACAGTATGGGAGCGCTCTTGCGTGCGTGACCGGTATCTGAAGCTTGTATAAAATCTCTAAACTTTTCTATCCCTTTTTTAGAAAAAAGAAGAGAAAAGAGAGGGAAATAATGAGCGAGAAAGATTTCAGAAACCGTCTTACGCTTTGCTCCCGTTTCATCACAGTAGGAGACGGACACGCTTTCTGTGTGAAGTGTTTGGGCGTGGAGCATGCTACAGCAGCCCTCGAGGGATCTGACTGTCAGCATTGTTAACATTTCAAGATTAGGCAGCTATGCTCTCGGCTCGCTCTCTTTTCGTCCGAAGGGAGTTAGGTTTCAGAGCCTCGCAGATCTGGGCCGGCCGCTGCCGAGGCAGCCAGCCGGCCAAGGTCGTGGGGTTCTCGTATGGATCTGGAAGAGGAGCCGGAGACGAGCGCTGCTCTATCTCTTACTCTGTCTTCCGGATCCGGCTCTCTGCCTGACTTTGGAGCTCGCGTCGCAACTCCTCCTTCCCCTATGGAAAGCCAAAACACCCTCACTGACTCAGAGGAGTCAGTAGAGGTTGCCAATGCACCAAAAACCAATAGCAGCTCTCAAGCATATAAAGAGCTGCTTGAGGTGATCACTAGGGCAGTTGAAAAGTTGAATATAGACTGGCCCGAGGAAGAGGAAGTGACTCGTAGCAGGCTGGATGAGCGCTTCCTCTCCAGTGAAAATAGATATAAAGCTCCCTCACGCCGCAGAAAACTCCCCTTTTTTCCGGAAGTGCATGATGAGATATCACGCTTCTGGAGAACACCATACACTAGCCGTGTTTATAACCCCACGACGTCTAATTACTCAGCCGTCATGGGGAGTGAGCAGCACGGCTATTTAGCGATGCCAAAGGTGGAGGAGGCGCTTGCGAACCACCTCTCTCCATCAACGGCAGGTAACTTAGGGAGGCCCACTTTACCTTCTAAGTCATGTAAGGCCACCTCGGCATTGGTGGGTAAAGCCTATGCGGCAGCGGGTCTTGCTTGTGGATCACTGCATACAATGGCAGTGTTGCAGGCCTACCAAGCAGACCTGCTGAGTGAGCTCGATACTGGGGAGGGAATTGGGCCTGAGGCAGTGGCAGAGCTGCGCCGGGCCACAGATTTATCTCTCCAGGCGACCAAACAAATGGCCCGTCATATCGGCCGTTCAATGGGTAGCCTGGTTGTGGCGGAGAGGCACCTATGCCTCAGCCTCTCAGGGATGGGGGACAAAGATAAGGTTTCCTTGCTGAACGCCCCTGTTAAAACTTCCAGCCTGTTTGGCGGCGCGGTTAATGCCATCGCCGACAGGTTTCGTGATTCAAAACAGCAAACGACGGCGTCCAGCCAGTTCCTTCCCCGTCGTGTCGAGTTCGCCCGGGCCTCCATGAGTGGAGCCTGGGCCAGCGCTAGTGCGAGGGAGGCGCAGAAGGTGAGTGTGGTGGCCCGCGTCCCCCTGCAGAAAGCCAGGGGGACCGGGCAGCCACAGCCACAGCCTGCTAAGAGGCCTGATCTAAGAATGATCATAAAAGCAAAGCAGGCTAGGAAGGAACGGTCCTGATGGGCCATGGAGGGACGTATCAGGGGACATGAGGTCATTAGGGCAGTTAGCCCCCAGTGCTAATGTAGGGCCTGCCCTGGCCAAGGCCATCCCATGTTTTCAGCCTTCTCTGGTCAGCGAGCTGTCACAGGGAGATGGAAAACTTATGCTTTCCCTCCAACAAAATTTGGAAAAGCTAACATCACTGAAAGACCATTTGGCAGCGTGGAAACTACTGCCAAATGTGTCTCCATGGGTTCTGTCTACCATAGAAAAGAGTTACCGCTTCCAGTTCAGAGCTCGACCCCCCCCCCCCCCCCCCCGGTTCAGAGGTGTGCTCACCACAGTTGTCAGCACAGAGCAGAGCCCAGTGTTAGCGCAGGAAGTAAGTTCCCTTTTGGACAAAGGGGCCACAGAACATGTACCCTGTTCCCTAAGGGAGTGAGGTTTTTACAGCCGTTATTTCCTGGTCCACAAAAAAGATGGGAGTATGCAACCAATTTTAGATCTGTGTCATGTGAACTGTACTCTTTGGACATACAGGTTCAAGATGCTGACGCTCAAACTAGTCCGAGGACTGGTTTGTGAAGATCTGAAAGATGCATATTTCCACATAGGAATATCGCCCAGTCACAGGAAGTTCCTGAGGTTTGCGTTTGGAGACAATACATACCAATTACGGGTTCTTCCCTTCACGCTAGCTTCATCCCCTCGCACCTTCATAAAGTGCATGGATGCTGCTCTGGCTCCCTTGCGACTCCAGGGCATCCGTGTACTAAACTACCTTTACGACTGGTTAATTCTAGCACGATCCAGGGAACAGGTGGTTCAACATCTAGATGTTGTTCTCGCCCACATGAGGAGCTTGGGGCTCAGGTTGAACCTCAAGAAAAGTATCCTTTCTCTAGTGCAGAGGACAACTTTTCTAGGTGTTATATGGGATTCTACTACGATGAGGGTGTTTCTATCCCGAACACTTGTAGGATCGATCCTATCAACTTTGAGCAAGATAAAGCTAGGTCTGGGCATCCCCTCCAGTCTCTATGAGAGACTATTGGGCCTTATGGCAGCAGCAGCCAACGTCATACCGTTGGGCCTATTGCACATGAGACTGTTTCAGTGGTGGCTGAAAAGTCAGGGGTTTCATCCGAGGATGAAACCTCTGAGAGTAATCAGTGTT
Source organism: Ictalurus furcatus (assembly GCF_023375685.1). Lineage (NCBI taxonomy): Eukaryota > Metazoa > Chordata > Actinopteri > Siluriformes > Ictaluridae > Ictalurus > Ictalurus furcatus. The sequence goes on from NC_071282.1 coordinate 11,254,604, forward strand.
ACGCGGCGATGCCTACGTGCTCTGAGTATTTGGAGGTGCCTGCAGTTTCTAGCCTCGGGTCACACTCTAGGGGCGTCTCCTTACCGCAAGATGGTAATGACTGATGCGTCACTCACGGGCTGGGGTGCAGTGTTAAATGGCTGTCCAGCTCACGGTCTTTGGAGCGGCCCTCATCTGGCGTGGCATATAAATCGCCTAGAGATGCAGGCCGTATTCCTAGCACTGAAATTCTTTCTTCCTCAGTTGAGAGGTCACCATGTGCTAGTTGTGTCAGACAACACAGCGGTGGTCTCGTATATCAACCACCAGGGAGGGTTACGTTCACACTCCCTGTTCAGGCAGGCACAACTAATCCTTCTCTGGGCAGAGGGAAAGTTCTTGTCAGTTAGTGCAATGTACATTTCAGGCAGCCTTAATGTAGGGGCAGACATCCTGTCAAGGCAGGGGCCGAGGCCTGGGGTTGGGAGGCTCCATCCATAAGTGGTGGAGTCCATATGGCGGAGGTTCGGACAAGCGGAAGTGGTTGTGTTCGCCTCCAAGGAGACAACACACTGCCCGCTGTGGTTCGCCCTCACTCCTCCCGCACCATTGGGGCTGGACGCCATGGTGCACACATGGCCGAGGTCACGTCTATATGCTTTCCCCCTGATTGCTCTGCTCCCAGAAGTTCTAGCGAGAGTTCGCAAAGACTGTCTACGTCTGCTGCTAGTAGCACTTTATTGGCCAGCTCGAATATGGTTCTCAGAGATAATTTCCTTGCTCGACAGCACTCCTTGGGAGATTCCCATCCGCAGGGATCTACTGTCTCAAGCCGGAGGGCTGATTTATCACCCTCGGCCAGAACTATGGAAACTGTGGGTCTGGCCCCTGAGGGGCACCAGCTCATAGATTCTGGTCTCACAACTGAGGTTGTAGAGACCATGTTAAACGCTCTAGCGCAGACATAGACGGTCTTGGCGAACTCTCGCTAGAACTTGTGGGAGCAAAGCAATCAGGGGGAAAGCATATAGATGTGACAAGGAAATTGTATGCGCTCAAGTGGCAGCTTTTTGTCTTGTGGTGTGAGGAACATCAGCTAGACCCAGTGAACTGTGCAATAGCTACAGTCCTGGAGTTCTTACAAGAACGTTTCTCAGCAGGGTTGGCTCCTTCTACAATCAGGGTTTACGTGGCCGCCATTTCGGCCAGCCACGCCCCTGTTGATGGAGCCTCTGTGGGGCAACATCCTCTAACTTCAAGGTTCATGCGTGGTATCAGACAGATGAGGCACATCTGCAGGCCGCACATACCTTCCTGGGACCTTTCTGTTGTCTTGGAAGGTCTGTTAGGGGCCCCATCTGAGCCCTTAGAGTCTGCCTCTGAGAAGCTTCTGACTCTAAAGCCTGCTCTTCTGCTGGCCTTGACATCTCTCAAGCAAGTGGGAGATCTACACGCTCTCTCTGTTGCCCCTTCCAGCCTTGACTTTGCCCCTGGATTAGCCAAGGCCTTCCTGTATCCTAGGCCGGATTATATTCCTAAAGTGCCTACATCGGCTGCCCACCCCGTGGTGTTGCAGGCTTTCTGCCCTCCTCCATTCCCCACACCGGAACAAGAGAGGATGCACCTTCTGTGTCTAGTAAGGGCTCTCTGAACTTACGTCCACCGCTCCGGCCAGTGGCGTAAGTCGGAGCATCTGCTGGTCTGCTTTGGTGGCAACAGTAAAGGTGATGCTGTGTCAAAGCAGCGCATCTTTAATTGGATAGAGGAAGCAATCTCTATGATTTACGAGGCGTGCGGTTTCTCTGGGCATAAGAGCTCATTCCACTAGGGCGGTCGACTCCTCAAAGGCTTTGTCAAAAGGGGTATCTTTGCAGGATGTGTGAGCTGCTGCAGGATGGTCTATGCCACACACATTCATCCATTATTACAGCCTGGATATTCATTCCACCCCGGGCTCGAGTGTCTTGCAGTGACCCTCGGGCTTGGGTCTTTTTGAACAGGCCGTACCCTCTGTACGATGGAGTGGGTATTCCCGTTCCCATACTGTTATGCTAAAAGCACCGTCGAAGTTCCCTTTGAAAGGGAACATCGGGGTTATGCATGTAACCCTGTTCCCTCAGAATTGAACGAGACGTTGCATAGCTTTGTCATACTAGGGCAGGCCTGTGAATTGCATCTTCGCTTCAGATAATAGAGGCTGGTGGCGTGGTTCACAGGTGCCATATATATATCATGCAACGCGCTTAATTGCCACGTCACCTGATCATAGCAGGCCTATAAGTAGAGGCATGATTTTACACAAGCTTCAGATACCGGTCACGTGCGCAAGGGCGCTCCCATACAGTTATGCTAAATATAACGTCTCGTTCCCTTCTCAGGGAATAGGGTTACATGTGTAATCCCGACGTTTTATTCCTTAATTAATACTACAGCAGTTTTAACAAGGCAGGGAAACCTGTTTAATTAAAATTCACTTATATTCTGTCAACTGATTTTTCTGAAATATATCTTTATAGAACTTTGTAAGTGTGGCTCCTTCTAATTGTTCAAAATGCCCAGTTAAGCTATTGAATTCAATCATATAGTTGACGCATCACTCAATGAGACTCTTTAAACCAAGTTCTTCCTTTTATACTATTTACTTGAAGGTATTGAAAACAAAATAAAGACAAGGTCAAAGACTAGTGTGCTCCCTCGGTTCAAAGCTTCGTCAACTTCGTTGATGCGGAAGTGAACTTATGGTTCTTGTTAAAGGGTTACCCATTCAGAGGGGAGCAACTGCATGAGGCAATAACGAGATACATCTATAATGTTTTACATGGAAAACACATGTATAACACAACTAAAGGCACAAAAATCACTAATCCAAAGTAATAATTAACATCAACAAAATAATGGAATGGCTCTTAGAAACTTATTGATCAATATTTTAGAAAAGGTAATTGTGAATTAATCTAAATTAGTAACTCAGTGTAATAGTAATGGTCATCTTTTCAGAGATGGGATTACTTTATCATAAGGAGGAATCTCTGGTTATGTGTTACTGGTATAGTTGTGCAGTTTTGACTATGTTGGTACTGTCACGGTTTCCCCTTTAAGCAGCGAGCGGGAGAGCATGTGAGCGCGCGTGCACGAGCAGGTGCGCGAGCAGCTGCTTTTCCTTTGTTGACAACCGTTACATTTGGACAGGTGTGTTTGTTATGTTTCTGTTATGTCTCCTCCCTGTTCTGTCATTGGCTGTTGTTTAACCTGTGTCTAGATTGGGGTCAGCCATCAGTAATTAGCGCTGATTATGTTTGTATATATACCACGTGCCTCCCAGCACACGGCGCGGAATATTATAGTATAGATATAGTATAGTAGATTAGATTAGAATAGTTAAAATACTTAATTTAGATTTCTTACCATAGTTAACCACAGTCATAGTCATAGTCATAGTCAAGATCCATGTTATGTTCCATGTTAGTTTAGTTTATTGCTGGTTTTTCCGCTCCCAGTTCCTAGTCATTGTTTATGTTTCTTGTTTTGTTTCTCGACCTTGTTTTCCGTGACCGCGACCTTGATTCCTGCTTTGCCTCGTTTATGCCTGTTTGCCGATCGCCTGACCTGTTGCATGTTTTGGATTACGTTCATGGATTACGATTTGGATTTACCTGCTTGTCTCTTTGTTTAATAAAACTGTTGAACTGCGCTTGCATCCGTTCCTATCTGCGTTACGTCTCGAGGCATGACAGAATATTCTGCCTATCATGGATGCAGCACGAGGACGAGAGAGACTTCACGCTACGCAAACCATCCCACTTTGGATTCGATCCGGTTTCCGCAAGAGACTTTCATGGATCTTCCAGATCGGTTTGATTGGTTTTTTGGCTACCCAGACTATTTTCTGGTTGACTGCCAGACATATTTTTCAAGTTTAACGGACACTAAGCCCAGCAAGAGGCAGTGGATAAGGTTCATGGTGTCCCGGTTTTTTGGCCCAACTCGCCATTGGGTGCAGCATTTATCAATGTGGTGACCTCACAGTTCAAACCTGAGACCCATGAGGTGGTCTCACCCGCCGAGCTTCAGCCAGAGGACAACGTGGCAACCGCTGGGCCCCCGTCTGAGGCCATCTCCCACCCTCCCTCCCCTGTAATCGATCTTGTTCAGCCTGCCCGCTCTGCTGAGGATGCCGCTTGGCACTCCTATTCCACCAAGGACGTCGCTCAGCACTCCTGTTCCGCCGAGGACGTCGCTCAGCTTTCCTGTTCCGCCGAGGACGTCGGTCCGTTTTCCTGTTCTGCCAAGGATGTCGTTCCGCTTTCCTGCACTGCTGAGTACTGCGCTCTGTTTGCCTGCTCCACTGAGGACGTTGCTCTGCCTACCTGCTCAGCTAAGGACCTCGCTCCACTTTCCTGCTTGGCTGTGGACGTCTCTCTGCCTTCCTGCTCGTCTGAGGTCGTTTCTCTGCCATCCTGCTTCACCGAGGACGTCACTCTGCCTCCATGTTCCATTGAAGACGTCGTTCCTCTTCTTTGCTGTGCGCCGTTTGTCACTCCCCCTTCCTGCTCCACGGATGACATCATTCCCCCCTCATTCTCCACGGAGAGCATCATTCCTCCATTTGGCCTCTCGGAGAACCTCGCTCCTCTCCCTGGCCTCGCATAGAACCTCTCTCCCCTCTATGGCCTCGCGAAAATCTTTGAGCTTCCCTCGGGCCTCACGGAGAACGTCGCTCCCCTCTCCAGTCCCACTGAGGAAGATGTCCCGCTGCACTGTCCTGCTGAGGAAGCTATCCTGCTGTCCTGGTCCGCCGAGGACATCGCTCTGCTTTCCTGCTCCGCCGAGGACATTCCTCTGCTTTCCTGCACTGCTGAGTACGTCGCACTGTTTCCCTGCTCCGACGAGGACGGTGCTCCGATTTCCTGTTCCGCCGAGGACGTCGCTCTGCTTTCCTGTTCTGCTGAGGACGTCGCTCTGCTTTCCTGTTCTGCTGAGGTTGCTCTGCTTTCCTGTTCCGCCGGGGATGTCACTCCGCTTTCCTGCTCTGCTGAGAATGTCGCTCTGCTTTCCTGTTCGGCCGAGAACGTCGCTCCGCTTTCCTGTTCTGCTGAGAACTTCGCTCCGCTTTCCTGCTCCGCCGGGAACGGCGCTCTGCGTTTTTGTTGCGCTGAGAATTTCGTGCAGCCTCCTGATTCAGCTTTGGACATTTTGCCCAGGGGGCCGGGACCGCCGTTAGAGATGGATGTTTCATCTGGAGTGCCCTTGGCGGGGGGGGGGGGTGGCTATGTCACGGTTTCCCCTTTAAGCAGCGCGCGGGAGAGCATGTGAGTCATTGTTTATGTTTCTTGTTTTGTTTCTCGACCCTGTTTTCCATGACTGTGACCTTGATTCCTGCTTTGCCCCGTTTATGCCTGTTTGCCGATCGCCTGACCTGTTGCATGTTTTGGATTATGTTCATGGATTACGATTTGGATTTACCTGCTTGTCTCTCTCTTTAATAAAACTGTTGAACTGCGCTTGCATCCGTTCCTATCTGCGTTACGTCTCGAGACGTGACAGGTACCACAAACTTTAATGACCCAATATTACTTTTTCACAGTGTTGCACAGGGATGGAAAGTTAAATATGACTAAAACAGCTATGGTAAGAATTCATCTCAGGTCTGTCTAAGATCTTTATTGTTGGAGTGTAACAGCTGTCATGTTAAAGGTTAGCCATAGTGAGTAGTGAGTATGGAGTGAACACGGTTTCTGTTCTTTTCTCAGTACAGGGAAACGTGTCTAAAATATTGTACATGGAGGACATGTGCCACAGATGCATCTGACTGGGATTAGGCTGAAAAGCATTGTAGTAGCTATTGTAAATAAAGTTTTGATGATGCTCAGTAGACATAAATAGCATGCAGTCATGCGCCTGTCTTTCCAGACATCTTCATTACCATATTTTTCACAGACATCACCAGGATGACTCTACCCTGCTGTTAGGATGCGTGTATGTGTGTGTGTTGAGAGAGGGGGGGAGAGAGAGAGAGAGAGAGAGAGAGAGAGAGAGAGATGCTGCTGTCTCCTTATGATGACTCTTTTAAGTAAGTGTGTGTGTGTGTGTGTGTGTGTGTGTGTGTGTGTGTGTGTTGAGAGGGAGCGAATGAGATGGGGCTGTCTCCTTGTGATGACTCCTTTAAGAGTGAAGAGAGGGGAAATGTGAGTATGTGTGTGTGTGTGTGTGTGTGAGAGAGAGAGGGAGAGAGAGAGAGAATGAAGGAGAGTGTATATGACTGTACTCTTGAGGGGGTCTTCACCATGACAGATCAGATGGAGGTCAGGAAAAAAAGGAGGCGGCTGCATAAAAAAATGGAAAGGAGAAAAGCAGCAGTTGTGTTCCAAACATTCAAAGCTCCTCCAGAGAAGCACACTCCATCAGTCATCTCTCCCAGCCAGTGAACTGAGTCATATTGGATTCAGGAGAGCATGCAGAAGACCTGACAACACCTGGAGTGTGGAAAGCCGAAAGCAGACAGCATCACTGCAGTGTGCGCACTTACTGAAGATTTATAGCTGCCTCGTTAGGCTTAAACCAACTGATCTGAAAGAAAAGTACAAAGGGATTTGTGGGAAATGCGGTGTGATGGGTGTGGACGAGGTTGATGAAGTAGTTTCCTGCCTCAGCAAAAATCCCTGCAATATGAGAACGTGCCTTGTGTGAAATGTAATATATTGTGTGTGTGTGTGTGTGTGTGTGTGTGTGTGTGTATGTGTGTGTCAGAGCGAAAGTGTGTATGAATTGAACAAATCGTTTTCCAGAGAGATCAATAATAGTAACATCGATCGATAGTCCATGCAGATAATCCTAACTCACTCTCACTTCCTTTTACGCTTCCTCTTCCTCTCCCACCATTTCCTCCTCTATTTTACAAGAAAGAAGCTTTTTCTTCTATCTCTATGTATCTCATTCTCTATGTATAATTTCCCCTCTCTTTCTCTCTCTCTCTCTCTCTCTCTCTCTCTCACCATCTTCAATTTCCATTCTTTATTTTCTTGTTTTGCTTTCAATTTCTTTGGAGGAATTTCCACATCTGTTCACCTCCCTCCATGCTACACCTCCTCTCTTCCTTCCTTCAACATCTTAATTCCTCTATACTTGTTTCCCCATTTCATTTTCTTTCTTCTTCTATCCAGTTTCTCCCATCTCTTTCTTTTATCTCATGTAATGCCTTGTCTTTCTATCTCTAATTCATTTCTTCTTCTTCTTCTTCTTCTTCTTCTTCTTCTTCTTCTTCTTCTTCTTCTCATACTTTATCTTCCTCTTTTCTTCTTCTGTTTCCACATCTGTACTCTTCCTATATGTATTCATCCCTTCTTTCTACATCTGTTTTTATCTTTCTTCTCTCACTTTTTGTATCTTTGTGTCTTCTTTTTTTCAATTATCAATTTTAAAAGCCAGTTCAACTCCTTTCTTTCCTTTGTTTCCTACCTCTCATTTCCCTCCACCTTTCTGTTCTCTTCTTCCTCTTCCTTTCTCCCCATTTCTTTCATTCTACATCCCATGTTTACATGTATCTATCCTTCTTATTCTTCTCTAATTATTTCTCCTGTTTCTATATCCTGTATGAAATTCTTCCCTTTACTTCTAATTTCCTCCACGTTTCTCTCTCTCTCTCTCTCTCTCTCTCTCTCTCTCTCTCTTTCTTGCTATCAGCCTCCCATTGCCCTCGCCTTGCTGCAGTGCTCTCTGATTGGTTGAAAATGCACCTCGAACCACTTTAACTCCAGCCCATTGGCTCTCATTCAGACTCAACATGAGCGCAGAGGTGTGATGTGGACGTACCCTGTCTCCGTCTCTTCCCAGGGGCATGAAGAAGTGGGCATGTCTTCCCAGGCGAGTCCCAAGATGACCAGGAGCTTATCCCTGGTGCCTTAAAGATTAAAGCATATTCGATCGGGCATTTGATCGCAGGCAGCTGGATCCCAGTGAGATGTGAGACTGAGAGACTGCTGAGCAAGACTGCTGAGTCATGTTTTCTAGTTGAGCTTCTTTTCTCTTCTCTTCTCTCTTTCTCTCTCTCTCTCTCTCTTCTCTCAATTCAATTCTTCAAGCTTTATTGGCGTGACCATATACATGTACGGTATTGCCAAAGCATTACATGAATGTAGAACTGTTATTAATAAACATTGTGTAAAAAATAAAAACGGATACAATGTATAAAAATGTAAATATTACAAAAACATAGAAGACATAGACTCTCTCTCTCTTTCTCTCTCTCTCTCTCTCTCACCTCTCTACCACCTGGTTATAAACTAAATCGATTGGTAAAGCATAGTTTCTAATGAATAAAAGCATTTATGTTTTTAAACATGCTGCCCATTTGCAAGAGTTAGCTCTAGGGAGTCTGTTAGTTTTTATTTATCAGTGAGGCCAAGAAATATCCTCTCAAACAGAAAGAGAGTGTATTACTGACATCTCATTCCCTAATATGGTATAAGAGTTAAAATTTCAATTATTATTAGATTTTTTAAATAAAATTGGGTCACAGAGACATATTGTTTCCAGTTAATGCTATACTTTAGATGAATAATACTTTAAATGAATAATAGTATGCTATAATTGCATACTATTATTCATTCCCAAATAGTAGTTGGTCTATTGTTGATTGGTCTGTCTGTCTGTCTTTTTGTGTAAACAATAATAAAGCCCAACATTTCCCCTATACCCAACATTATTTTCCAAGACTTGGTCTAATAGCTCATCTTCTGAATGTTACAATAGTTGAAATGTCATTGTCGAAAGAACTTAACATTTTCAGAGATCCGTGACATAAAAGCATTATTCTTTTATCTCACTTTATTATTATTATTATTATTATTATTATTATTAAATATCTTTGGTGTGCAAAGGTCTCTATGTGGATGATAATGTAGATACGCTCAATCTTGATCTTAAAGTTATGAATGCAAATGAACCTTAGCTAGCTTAAATAAATGTAGCTTAATGATATCATTATGCAGGTATATGAAGGTCTGGCCAGAGGGTCCTCCATTATGTGTTAGCTAGATTGTCCTCATAGTTCTCAGGCAAAGAAGCTAATGTCAAACACCAAAATGGAAAAGAAAAGAAAAGTAAAGTAAATTAAAGGTGTCATTAATAATTTAAATAAAAAATGTGTTTCTACCCTGGCAAAAATGCAATGACAATATTTCAGAGATACCTTAGAAAAATGTCTTTTTAATATTGCCATGTAATGATTTAGGTATGTTTACTTATTTTCCAGAACATAAATTAGCCCCACCACCACCCAGAACAGAGCTGCTCAGTTTCGCTCCATGTTTAGTGATTGGTCATTGGCAACAATGGTAAGCAGAACATGTTCCAAGATCTGTGACATAAAATCATTATCCTTTTACCTCACATGTTTTTATTATTATTTCATTTTTCCTTGATGGGCAACCTTATATCACGTCAATATCACATTAAATTAACGAGACACATCCATTTTGATGTCTTTATGTGGATGATAATACAGTTATCTTAAATTTGTGAATGCACAATAACCTTAGCTAGCTTAATTGAATATAGCTTCATGATATCTATTTGGAGCAGGTATATGAAGGTTTGGCCAGAGAGACCTCTATTACATGTTAGCTAAATTGTCCTCATAGTTCTTAGGCAAAGAAGCTAATGCCAGACATGCCTTGGTTGATAATGACCTCTGTTAGAAGTGAAAAATAATGTTATTTTGATTTATACCTTTTCAAAGTATTACTTGAATATAGAAAAGTGTTTTGCAAATGGATTCTAATGAATTTGATATGAAATTGTAAGAAAAGCTATATATTTTAACCCACTTGCCAAAACCTTTGCATTTGTATTGTATAAGCATTTGTAACCTCCTGCAAGTGTGAATGTTCAGGCAGGAGACTGTGTTAATGCCTTACAATGCTTCATTATTCATACTCTGCAACAAAGTGAACCCAGTGCTCCTAAAATCTAGAGTGGGGTGTGGCCTTTGGGAAAAAAAATCCCCGCACACAATAAGATGACAAAGTCAATTCTCAGTCGTGAACACACACACACACACACACACACACACACACACAAGATTTGCCCAGCTATATCTGGCTGAGTCATAGGTTTGAACTCAATGAGCTGGTGGTATGATAACCACTCCTTATTTTCACCCCTTCCTGTCCTCCTAACACACTTTTTGCTGGGTCATGTTTGAACACACACACACACACACACACACACAACGGTGCTGATGTGCCAGTCTGCCACCTGCAGATTTGCAGAGGTACTGCAGTCCTCAGTAAAATTGTACTCACCATAAAGATGTCTGTGGTCCGTGCATTATGAATCCATGCGCTGATATCTGTAGGGCACACACACACACACACACACACACACACACACACACACACACACACACACAGGAGTTTGGGTATTTATTTGATTTACAAGTTTGTAAAATATAAAATAATATGCATTTTAGTTTGTTTTCCTTCAACTGAAGTAGATCCCGTGACTTCCGCCCTGGTATTTGCCCTTGGCTCAATACCTCTAATCTTAAAGGAATAAGGCATTCTCTGTTCTATTCTATTCTTAAATAAAATTAAAATTAAATTGTGTTTAAATGGAAAATTTAATTAAAGCACATTAAAGGTGCCATTAGTAAGTGTTTCTACACTAGCAATAATAACAATATTTCAGAGATACCATAAAAACGTTCTTTTTCATATTGCCATGTAATGGATTAGACTTGTTTAGTTGTTTTCCAGCCCATAAATTAGCCCCACCGCCAGCCAGAACAGAGCTGCTCAGTTTTGCTCCTTTTCATTTCATGAGGCTTTGAGGATCAGATATATATTAGGACTCAACATGGTGCAGTTGTAGAATGTCTCACAGTGAATCTGAAATGAACGATCAGTTTACTAAGGCTGTAGCCTGCACAGTTGCTGTGCAAGCTCTGGTTAAATATCAGATGTTAAGTGGTGGAGAGCTGTCAAGAAGCTCAGGCTAAATGAGGAAATACGAGCTCAGTAAACGAGATAATGTGTTAATAAATGATGTTGTAAATAATGAAATATTTAATAAAGAGTCTCATGCTAAAACAATGAAATGATGTTGAAAGAATTAATCAGTCCATACAGGATTTTGCTGAGTTTTTTCATGATTTTTGTGGCCAAAAATGCTTGATTTTGCTGCTGTTTTTTTGTTTTGTTTTGTTTTGTTTTGTTTTGTTTTGTTTTTTCATTTGTGGTGCAAATTGCGGAGTTTTTATACTTTTTGTGGAAAATTACTTTATTACATGAAATTGTTTTGCACGGCCTTTCACAGTGATGTTTGCAATTTTTAAAAAATTACAAGCTCCTCCGAATATTGAGGAGTTTGCTTGATTTTGCATTAACTACTGTGATTGCAAAATCCTGGAGGGGCAGAATAATAGGGCTAACATGATATATGATTACTAACTGGTTTAAATGAAAAAGCTGCTGTGTGCAAAATGAGGTAGTAGTGTGAAATGAAAGTGTACATCATTTTTCTTTGGTCGACTGCAGCTTCTATAATATTTAGAAAAATGACCAATTACTGATCACCATTATTCCCAACAACCAATCACTGATCACATTGGTCCCAACAACCAATCATTAATCACCATTGGTCCCAACAACCAATCACTGATCACCATTGGTCCCAGTAACCAATCACTGATCACCATTATTCCCAACAACCAATCACTGATCACCATTGGCTCAACAACCAATCACTGATCACCATTGGTCTCAACAACCAATCACTGATCACCATTATTCCCAACGGTCAATCAATCATCATTGTTCTTCAAAACCAATCACTGAACACCATTGTTCCCATGTCCAATCACCAATCATTGTTCCTAAAAACCAATCACCTAGAACCATTATTCCCAACGACGAATCACTGATCACCATTGCTCCTAAAAACCAATCACGGATCACCCTTGTTTCCAAAAACCAATCACAATTGTTTCTTTTTGTCTACATTCTTGACAGAATACAGAAATACATAAACATTTTGTGATGCCAAGACCAAAAATGACTACTTTCTATAAGAAATAACTTCTGGTTCTATATAATAATCTATTATTTTCTATTTTGATGTTTCTTCAGATAAATGCACACAATTCAATTAATATGTAAATTAATCTATGATGTCATCTAGAAACTTCTTCAGACTTCTTTAGCATGCATTAGCTACTTTCCCATGAAAGCAGTTATGTCTGAGGTTTTCAACCCAAAAATGGTGTTTAAAAATTCCAGCAACAGTGCCGCCTTAGTGGTGCTATAGGTCTACCTGATAAATTGGTCATAGGTGTAAATAATTTAGCTCCAACTCACAGTGTATATACTACTGTTACATATTTTCTAAAGCACAATCAATTATAATGCACACCGAAAAACAGGAATATCTGAAAGAGCCAGCGAGTGTGTGTGTGTGTATGCTGTGGCAGAGGAGACAGGAGAGGAGACAGACACTGCAGTGACGTCTGATGTTAGAGAGCAGACAGCAGCACGTTAGTCTGTAGTTTGCAGAATCTTTTGCTCTCTCATTCCTGTCATATATTCTCCTATGCTTTTTATTATTTTCTTATTTACATGTGTGAATATGTGTGAGCACCTCTCACTCTTTATCGTCAGTTTTATTATTTCTGTCTCTATCTCTCTCCCTCTGATGGGGGGGGCGCATATCTGCAATGGTTGCCATGGCACCAGACAGCTCTGTTTCTGCCAGTGTACATGAGTAAACATGAGTGTGTGTGTGTGTGTGTGTGAGTGTGTGTGTGTGTGTGTGTCTACTACACTGTGAATTTGCGAGACAGCGTGATTACATGTGCTAGCCTGCCATTCAGCTACTGTCTCGTTAACGGGCTGGCTTCGGCGAGCTAATTAACATGCTGTCCATTCATTCAAACAGCCACAAACAGCCGATAGGTAATTAAAGGCCGTCTGAAAATGACACGTTTACGCAGACTGGCAAGCTGTGTGTGTGTGTACACAGCACGGAGCTCTGTGTGGCTCGCTTGTTAAATTATCTGATAGAGATGGATCACAGTGATCAATTTGAGTGTGTGTGTATTTGTGTGCGTGTGTGTGTGTGTGTGTGTGTGTGTGTGTGTGTGTGTGTGTGTGAGACTGACTGACTGACTGTTGGACATGTTTTCATTCTTTACTGTGGCATATTTATTAAGTGTTTGCTGCAAAGAGAGCAATTCTGACCGAACGCTTCAGGGTTCAGCAAAACAGAATTCTTCAGCATCAGAGGTTTAGGGCTAAGGTGATTATACGAGTATGGCTATAAAGCATTATGAGTAAATTATAATAGAGTGAACATTATGGCATACTAGCATAAATAAAGATTCCACATAAATATGTCCAATTAAATTTTCATTCTGATCATCTATCTATCTATCTATCTATCTATCTATCTATCTATCCGTCCATCCATCCATCCATCTATCTATCTATCTATCTATCTATCTATCTGTCTGTCTGTCTGTCTGTCTGTCTATCTATCTGTCTATGTATCTATCTGTCTGTCTGACTGTCTGTCTGTCTCATTTTTAATACAGATATAATGAATTTTTTAAAATATATATTTACTTAGGGATGATACCAATAGCAGCAAAAAATGGTGGTTCAGATTTTAGAGAAAATCAAAAAAGAATTGAATCCGATCCGGTAACAAATAGAAAAGATTGGAATTGAAGACTGCAAATGTTTACATATAAACAAACTTGATTATATTTTACTGTTAAGATTGATTTTTTTTTATACATCATTATAGCTTTTATATTTGAATTGCAAGTGATTTTCGTGTGAAAGTTGCTGTTTTGCCATGTTTGTAGCTTTAAAAAAAAAAAACATCTGACAGTTTTTAAAGGAAACAAATATCACATGGTTATCCATATCAGCTGATACTCAAGGTTTCAGTATTGGTAAAGAAAAAGTGGCATTGTGCCATTGCTATATTTAATTCTTTATGATTTTACATTAAGTTTCTTTATGATTCTATCTATTTAATTTTCCCATTTTATAAATATGTTTTTAATATAATTAAATGTATGTGTGTTCATATACTGTATGTTTCTTAATAGTTTAAATTTTATTTGATCTTTGTTGTCATATATATATATATATATAGAGAGAGAGAGAGAGAGAGAGAGAGAGAGAGAGAGAGAGAGAGAGCTTCCTTCCTGCTTGAAATATATTTTCTGCCATACAAATTAGTAACAAGAAGAGACTAGACATCCCGGTGAACACCAGTGGTGTTGAGTTCGACTTGTGTTTTAAACTTATGGAAAATATAAATAGAATAAAATAATCCGCAGTGGGGTGGTGTGATACATAACATATTTTCCAATAACAGTACATGCTGAAGTGTTTTATTCCTCTTATGACACAGCATTTTGCCCACACTAACCATTTTTTTATTATTAAAGAACAGCACATCAAACTCTTATCCATTTATAGTTATGTTTAATGTTCTGGACCTCCTGCAAAACAACTTAGTTCTTGTTATTACTTAAGTTATAGCATGTATAAGCGATCACTCCCTCACTGGCCTCTTTTTCTCTTGAAGTTAATAAGATAAACCAATTTCAGCTGTTCATGTTGCTGAAAAATCGCCCTCCTCCCTAAAGCCTTTCTGTGTTTTAAAAGTCAGGAAAAATCTGTATCAGGAAAAATCTGTGTTTACATCTTTACTTCTGACTGTTATAAAGTTCTGACACTGGAGACTCTTTGCAAAAATGCTAAATAAACGTCTCCTCACAGACAACATTTATTTTTCATTTCTTCATGTGGAAAGTCCACCATACAAGTTCCTGTGGAAGTTGTTACCATAGAAACGATAATGTATCAGAAAAAGTACATTAATATAAACCTTGCAACTGAATTATTGTCAGAGCTGCTGGTATCAACACCTTCTTTTTAATCACATTAGATAATTCATCAGCATTGTGTTATACATTCATTTCATTGTATATTATTATTCTTTGGATTTGTACAGTTTTTTAAAATTACTTTCTTATAATTACATTATAGTGTAGATATATTGATTTATCTAAATATGGAAATATATTGCTACAATATATCATTGTGATAGAGATATGCTGTATGGGTATAATGGTACACTATGATGTGGATGAGTTATTAGCATTAAGTTATACTTGTATAAATAAATACGTCACAAATATATTCCTTGCAATAAGCTTTTTAAAACAGGTCATTTTTTTATACTTACATACATACAAACAAAAGTTAGATTTTGCAAAATCCTTTCTTCTTTATCTTTTCCTCCAAGGTCCCCTCACAGACACACACACACACACACACACACACACACACACACACACACACACACACACACACACACACACACACACACCAGAAGGGAGCAGCATTGCGCTGGAGGGGAAAGTTCCAGTCTTGACTGGGGATCTTAACACACACCTTCATCCGTTCACACCCCTGGGGTTGGAGGGATCAGTGCATATGATACTCCTGACATGCTGTATGTGAGTGTGTGTGTGGAGGCCATATGTCTCTATGATAATAGATACATAACTATATACTGATTGATGTGTCAAAATGTATTTTTTTCCTCGCAAATGTATTTGAAAGTTTTAGGCTACATCCACATTAATCCGTATAGATCTGAAAACTGCATTTTTGTTTTAAAACACTCTCTGTCTACACTGGTGTTTTCGAACATTTTCCAAAAATTGCTTGTCCACACTGAAACGTCCGAGAAAGTTCACATCCCTATACTGCACATGCGTAAAAGCATAAGAAGCTCTGACCTGCGTCATTTCCGTCAGGTGGTTATTTAAAAATTAATCTGAAGGCTGTACAAAGGAGCATTAAACTTTAACAAAAATATTCAATTCAATTTTATTTTTGTATAGCGCTTTTTACAATAGACATTGTCTCAAAGCAGCTTTACAGAAATATCAACATGGTATACAGATATTAAAGGTGCGAATTTATCCCAACTGAGCAAGCCACTGAGTGGCGACGGTGGCAAGGAAAAACTCCCTAAGATGTTTTAAGAGGAAGAAACCTTGAGAGGAACCCGACTCAGAAGGGAACCCATCCTCATCTGGGTAACAACAGATAGTGTGAAAAAGTTCATTATGGATTTATATGAAGTCTGTATGGCCTTAGGAGCAGCCGTAGTCCCAGCAGTCTGGAATTGGAGAAGATTTGAGCTCCATCCAGAGGCAGAAAGGATCTGGATCTCTAGTATCTCCATAAATTCATGTGGGGCTCGGCGAAAGGAGAGAGGGAGAAAAAAGATTATTATGACTGCGAAGTAGTAGAACAGAATCTAGTCAGGGTAGGCTTGAGTAAACAAATACGTTTTAAGCCTAGACTTAAACACTGAGACTGTGTCTGAGTCCCGAACACTAATAGGAAGACTGTTCCATAACTGTGGGGCTCTATAAGAGAAAGCTCTTCCCCCTGCTGTAGCCTTCACTATTCGAGGTACCGTCAAATAGCCTGCATCTTTTGATCTAAGTAGGCGTGGCGGATTATATAAAACCAAAAGGTCGCTTAGATATTGTGGCGCGAGACCATTTAGTGCTTTATAGGTTAATAAAAGTATTTTATAGTTAATGCGAGATTTTACTGGGAGCCAATGCAGTATTGATAATATCGGTGTGATATGGTCGTACCTTCTAGTTCTAGTTAGGACTCTAGCAGCTGCATTCTGGACTAACTGGAGCTTATATATATTCCTACTGGAACATCCAGACAGTAAGGCATTACAGTAATCTAATCTAGAGGTGACGAATGCATGAACTAGTATTTCCGCATCATGTAGTGACAATATGTTTCTTATTTTAGAAATATTTCTGAGATGAAAGAAGGCTATCCTAGTAATATTATCTACATGAGCATCAAATGATAGGCTGGAGTCAATAATCACTCCAAGGTCTTTAACTGCTGCACATGATGAAACAGAAAGACCATCCAGAGTAACCATGTGATCAGAAAGATTACTTCTAGCTACACGTGGGCCTAATAAAAGTATTTCTGTTTTATCAGAATTAAGTAGAAGGAAGTTAGTTAACATCCAATGTCTAATGTCCTTTACACAATCCTCAGCTTTACTAAGCTTCTGTCTGTCCTCTGGCTTCGCTGAAACATACAACTGTGTATCATCAGCGTAACAGTGGAAGCTAATTCCATGTTTACGAATAATTTGACCTAGGGGTAGCATATATAAAGTAAAGAGCAGTGGGCCTAAAACAGAACCCTGTGGAACTCCAAAAGTAACCTCAGTACGCATGGAGAATTCACCATTTACATCTACGAACTGATAACGATCGGTCAGATAAGACCTGAGCCAGGAGAGGACTGTTCCCTTAATACCAACAACATTTTCTAATCTATCAAGGAGAATAGTGTGATCTATAGTATCAAAAGCTGCACTAAGGTCGAGTAACACAAGCAGAGAGACACAACCCTGATCGTAGGTCAGTAGAAGGTCATTTACTACTTTAACTAATGCTGTCTCTGTGCTATGATGAGGTCTAAACCCTGACTGATACATTTCATGAATGTTATTCCTATCTAAGTACGAGCATAACTGCTTTGCTACAACCTTTTCTAAAATCTTAGAGATGAAGGGGAGATTTGATATTGGTCTATAGCTGGACAATTGAGACGGGTCAAGATCAGGTTTTTTAATCAAGGGTTTAATAACTGCTAATTTAAATATAAATATAAATCTTAAAAGTAACTATGCATGGAGAACTTAAATGTTTCTTTCATATGCCATTTGACCCTGCCATCTCAGAGTGTGCGTCATGGGAAAACACAGGGCCAGTAGGGTTGCCAGGTTTGCACCATGCTGTGCCTGGCATTGATGGCATTTCTGGGCTGATTCAAAAACAGTCCACAGCCACCAAGTTCTTGTTGTAAAAAAACATAATCTGAATTAAATCAAACCTATTTCTACATGTAGACAGTGTAGATCAGTGGTCATCAACCCTCTTTTTTGAGTTCTACCTTCCTTCTGTCTTAACAGCCAAGCCACCTGTATTTGCAATTGCATTTCCTAATTGTGGACACTTAAATTGTGACATAATGGAAATGAAAATGCAAATTGTGTATTACCGTTTGCATTTTTATTTACACGAATATACAGTGTCTGCCAAATTTCAAAAGGAAACGCAAAGTCCATTTGCAATTGCATTTCCAATGTGTTAAGCGTTATGACCCTGTCATATTGAAATAGCAATAGCAATTACCCCGTTTGCTATTTCACTTCCTCATTGTCGCCTATGGAGCCTGCCAAAATTCAAACAGAATTGCAAATCCCTTTACATTTGCATTTAATATGCCTTGCACACAAACCTGTCAGTCATTAATACTTCCATACAGTCAGGCTTACAGTCACACAGACACTACATAAACAGAGTTTCAGTCAGTACACACTTTGTGAAGTATACAATCAGTTACCTTGTGTTCTGTCATTACCAAGCCTTCTATATCGTGATTGATTCTACCGTTTTAGACCCTTTTTCTGTGCAGCATTTTTGTGAGTTTGTGCCTTGCCCAGTTCATTCTGTTTGTTCATCACCTGACCCTTTGCCTGTTTTTTTGTTATCGATTCTGCATTACCCTTTGGATTATCTGCATGTTTTTTTTCTAATAAACAGCATCTTGTAACTGCAATTGCATCCACTTCTACTCTATCTGTGACACAGTACAACATCGTCCACCAGCTTGTTTGTTTCGAGTTGATTGGGTCACATGACTGCATCACATGACTAACAGAGCTTTTCGAAAATGCTCTCCCGAGCAGATAAATCTGAAAATGCTGTTTTCGCATTGTACTGTGGACTGAGAAAACAGAGAGACTCAAAACCAATGAGGTATTTTTAGTCACGTGACACAGTCATGTGACCCATTCAACTCAAAACAAACAAGCTGGTGGACGATGTTGAACTGCAGTTGTTGTGCCTGCTTTCCAGTCTGATAGCTTTGTTAAAGATTAATGTCACTTTTAAATAAACACGTGACGGAAATAAGCTTCTTACGTTTTTACACGTGTGCAGTTTAGGGATGCGAGCATTTTCAGACGTTTCAGTGTGAACGAGCAATTTTTGGAAAACGTTTGAAAATGCCAGTGTAGATGGAGAACATTTAAAAAACGAAAATAAAATTTCAGATCTATCCGGATTAAAGTGGACATGAATGTGGATGGAAAGCCAAAACGTAGAGTAAAAGATTTGTTTATCCAGATTTATGTGGATGTAGCCTTTTGTAGGTATAGCAATATCTAAGTAGAGGAGTTATACATGTGTGTGTCTTTGGGGTGGGTGTTGAGGGGGGTTGGATTGTGCGGGGGGGGTTATATAGGGTTGTGAGTGTTGGAGGAGAACCTCTTTGCTTAGTTAAACAAAGGACCTCAACACAGGCCTGCAAGATAAACACACTTCCATGAGAAAACATGTGTGCAATTACACTGTAACTCATCCGGGGTAAGTCCTCTTCTTCTGGGTGGGTGAGTACACACACACATACACACAGTGCATGTGACAAGCCTGCAGGGCAGTAAGGCAATAATCTTTGATGATTTGCTTGCTTTGTCAAAGCATGTACAGTTCATGTAATCTATCTATCTATCTGTCTGTCTATCTATCTATCTATCTATCTATAACACTGTGTTAAGCTTGAACATATTCAAATTGACTAAAAACATTTGGGTTATGCTGATTAAACTCAAGTTAAATTCAAATGAAAATATACCACTTCAAAAATCATTTCAATTATAATGAAAATTAGATATAGTGGTTAAGAACAAAACGCCGTTCTACACCAAGCATGTGTGCCATTTAAACACAATTGCACAAATTGTACACTACAGCACATAATTTCCAGGCCACTCTTGCATTGAGTAACGTGAATGTTCTTGAATCCTCCAACAGGCAAACACTGAACAAGAATGGTGTGCATAGCAGGGTGGAAGCCACTACTCTCCGAAAAGAACAGTGCTGCCAGATAACCAGAGGCATATTGGAAGAATGTTCAGTGGACATTTTTTGGTTTAAATAAAAAGCATTATGTTTAGCGAAAACCAAACATTGCATTCCAGCATGAGAACCTCATCCTGACCGTGAAGCATGGTGGTGGCAGCACTATGATTTGATGCTGCTTTGCTGCCTCCAGTCTAGGACAGCTTGCCATCATTGGTGGACCTACAGTAAGAATTCTGGATTGTACCAGCAAATTCTAAAGAATGCAAGAATGCAAGAATGCCCACCAACATCACTGAGTTGAAGCAGTTTTGTAAGGAAGAATGGGACAAATTCCTCCAACACATTGTGCAGGATTGATTACCAGTTACCAGAAGCACTTGCTTTAAGTCATTGTTGCTTAAGGGGGTCACACCAGTTACTGAAAGCAAAGGTTCACGTACGTTTCCAACAAAGCTATTCAAGGTTCCATAATTTTGCTTAATAAATAAATATGAAAACTATGTTTCTGCACTATTCGTTTACACTGGTATATTCATCTACACTGGTGTTTTCGAACATTTTCCAAAAATTGCTCGTCCACACTGAAACGTCCGAGAAAGTTCACGTCCCTATACTGCACATGAGTAAAAGCATAAGAAGCTCTGACCTGCGTCATTTCCGTCAGGTGGTTATTTAAAAATTAATCTGAAGGTTGTACAAAGGAGCATTAAACTTTAACAAAGTTATCAAACTGGATAGCAAGCACAACATTTTCATTACGTCATATCACAGCCTGTCACGGTCTCAACTTCCCAGCATGCCTCCAAATATGGCCACCATGGACTCCAATACCCAAAACATACACACGCTTCCCCGCTCACAATCACCTAGCTTCTAACAAAGCACACCTGGGTTCAATTATAATGAAATTGATAATGAGTCTTTATTGTTAACATATACAGTACAGGATAGTGAAATTCTTTTCTTCGCATACCCCAGCATGTCAGGAAGCTGGGGTCAGAGCGCAGGGTCAGCCATGATACAGCGCCCCTGGAGCAGAGAGGGTTAAGGGCCTTGCTCAAGGGCCCAACAGTGGTAGCTTGTAGTGCTGGGGCTTGAACCCCGACCTTCCGATCAGTAACACAGAGTCTTAACAGCCAAGCAACCTGTATTTGCAATTGTATTTCCTAATCGTGGACACTTAAATTGTGACATAATGGAACGTATGTTTCCAACACGTACGTTACGTGAACGTACATTTCATAACGTACGTTTCCAACAAAGCTATTCAATGTTCCATAATTTTGCTCAATAGATAAATATGAAAACTAGGTTTCTGCACCATTCGTTTAATAGGGTACTCGTTATATAGTTTTAGGACTTAGATGAAGATCTGAACACATTTCAGGTCAAACTTATGCAAAAGTACAGACAGTTGTAAAGGGCTCACAAACTTTCTGCAGCACTGTAACACAGAAGTTTTTCACACAGAATGAAGCCTAATTACATTTAGTCTGGCCAGGAGAATGAGCTTGATAAAAATGGCACTGAAGCAAAAGAGAATTAAATGTGCCAAAATGTGTGTTTCTCTCTGACTTTCTGGAACATTTGAGGCCATTCTGATACATTTAGATAGCAATTTGTGTCAAATAATAGTTTTACGTTTCATTGTAAATATGAAAAGTACAGTAAATGGTCAATATAAATGTCAATATGAATGTAAAATATAAATCTTAAAAGTAACTATGCCTGGAGAACTTAAATGTTTCTTTCATATGCCATTTGACCCTGCCATCTCAGAGTGTGCATCATGGGTAAACACAGGGCCAGTAGGGTTGCCAGGTTTACACCATGCTGTGCCTGGCATTGATGGCATTTCTGGGCTGATTCAAAAACAGTCCACAGCCACCAAGTTCTTGTTGTAAAAAAAACATAATCTGAATTAAATCAAACCTATTTCTACATGTAGACAGTGTAGATCAGTGGTCATCAACCCTCTTTTTTGAGTTCTACCTTCCTGCAGGTTTCATCCCCAGCCAAAATCTAACACACCTGTTTTAGTTGATCAAGAACGGCTTAAGGCTTCCAATGATTAGATGGTCAGGTGGGAAGGATTATGGTTGGAGCTAAAGTCTTCAGGAATGTAGATCTCCAGGAACAGGGTTGGTGACCACTGGTGTAGACCTATCTACAATGCATAGAACCATTTCTTTTTTTCTACAGAAGTGGAAGGGCCATGAATTATTTTTTTCTTATGATCTTGCGATAACAAAATTTGTTTTTGTTACTTATGTCGAAAAGCAAGACTAGGCATATACTGTATGCTGTACAGCATGGATGAGTGCTGAGTGCATGCTTTTTATTTGAATCAGTGAGTACTGCATGAGGTGATAACTGATGCACTGGTAAAGCTTTTGCTTTCATTTTTCAATGCCAAAATCACAGGATCGAGCCTGTGCTCGGGGTGAACGGGCGGAGTTTCATTTTCACAAATATCCTCTTGTGATTTGTCAATAAAGTACATCTGTCTAGCTATCTATCTATTGAGCTGTATGTTTGTCAGTGCTATAAAAAAATTTGCAACTATACTGTCGTGGATACTTTAGTGATCCTGAACAGATGGTCATTTCTGTTTTCAGATATATAATGCAAAGACTGATTTAAGACACTAGTTTGGGATTTTCCGGACTTCCATAGAAAACATAAATGGTTGTTTTACATCGTCTGCATTTAAATTTTCAAATTTGCCATAGAATATGTAGTAATTGTTTTGATTTCATTCGGATTATTTGCTTCACAACAAGACCCTC
Organism: Ictalurus furcatus; assembly: GCF_023375685.1. Lineage (NCBI taxonomy): Eukaryota > Metazoa > Chordata > Actinopteri > Siluriformes > Ictaluridae > Ictalurus > Ictalurus furcatus. Next base: position 11,277,380 of record NC_071282.1, read on the forward strand.
ATCCCAAAAATGCTATCAGCTTTTTACAGCCTCAACCTCGTTCCAAAACTAGCATGGTATGGTCTGAACGTGGCAACCCTACCAGCGCCATGTTTTCCCATGACACACACTCTGAGAGGACGGGGTCAATTGGCACATAATGTTAAATTCTACATTTACATTTACATTTAATATTTCTGTTTATAATTAATCTCTATATTTAACATTCTTATTTACAGTTATATTTAACATTTATATTTAACATTTACTTTTAATATTGAAGCTTAACTATTATTTAACATATGTTGCTAGCTGAATGTGGCCTCAAATGTTCAAAAATAAAAAGTCAGAGAGAAAAGACTTTTTTGCATTTTGTGCCCCATATGAACACATGACATGATGTCTGTGTGTGTTTCTGAACATGCTTGCATGTGTACGTGTGTGCGAGTGTTTTCTAATGGCCTAGGCCCCGAACTGTAAACAGCCAGAGGAATTCTGTACCCTGTGACCCTCAGTTCTCAGAAACAGCACTAGGGCAACGAGTTCATTGAGACACACACACACACACACACACACACACACACACACACACACATTTACACACATGAGCCCAGCCCAGAGAGGCCTCTCAGGGAGGAAACGCACATGCCTCCTCCATCTAACACCACCAGCACATATGTGTACACACATGCACACACACACACACATTGAAACACATGACAGGCGTATACATTCTGTATTGTAGCTCACTTTACACTAAAAAGATACAACAAATGGCAAACAGAGGTATGGGAGTGTTGCATAAACTCAGGTTAAGACAAGCTGAGTTATGAGAGTAACATGATCGGATCAGGTCTAACACACAGTATGTGCTGTGATACACAGAAAAAGTCTCAGCTTCATTTCTAGGTGTTGGTAATCTAAGACACTCCACTGTTCTGTCTTTTGCCCTGATTCTGTCAAAGAACGGAATGTGGCATGTCGTGTCCTACGGCTAACTCACACATGCACACACACACACACACATACACACACACACACACACACTCATTAATACTTAGAAGCAGGGATCACCGAGTAGTATCCAACTTTCCATTCCTCTTCTCAAAATGAGTCCCATTAATACTAAATAACGATAAGCTAACATAACAATCGGCTAGTTCAGGGTTCGGTTCTTTCATATTATTGCAAAGCTGTTGGAAGGGAACTCATATGAAAAGTTAGGAATAATTAGATTCAGGATTTAGGGCAGGTTTAGTGCTTCTCGTTTGTTTGGTTTTCCCGCCTTCATCTGTGTGTTTTGCTGCTTGTTAAAATTCTTTACAAAATTTCTGTGAGTTAAAATCAATCCTGTTCTGTTTCTGAAGCCACGATTAAACTCCCCGAACACATACCCAATGCTCCTTGCCCTAAGAAAACTCTTAAAAGTTCATCAAAGTCATCATTCTGGAAAACATCACTCATTTACTTGGAAAATGTCCAGTTTACCACGTAGAGTAGCTATCTCATAATGTTATTATATTGATCAGACTCTAAAATGTTATGTTTTATATGAATTTCATTCACTGTGCAGTTTCACTATTAAATAAAATGAAGCAACAAGGCAAGAAGATTCATCAGTGTTAAAAAAGTGAAAGATTATGAGACATCTGCAAAGAAAAAGAAACGACGATGACTGGCAAGCCTAGTCAAGTCTACGTTGCAGCATTTTTGTCAATGGTACAGGATCTGAGGAGCTCTTCGCTGATGGTTTTTGAAGTTCTGTATCTTTCTGCTGAGAATAAGTAAGCTAGCTAGCTAAGCCACAATATCAGGCAAGGTAAATACTGCACTAAGCCTAGTGTCGTGTCAATTTATGCATCCCTTCATACAATTTATGTAAAATATTAAAATCTTATTCACTTAAAGAGAAAAAGAGAGGCTGGTGAGAGAGCAAAGGCGTACAGCTACTATAACGGAAGTGAAAACAGGAACAGAAGTCATTTCACGGACAAAATACAATGCTTCAGGATGTGCCATTGTTGGAAAATAATCAACTTTGAGGTGATAACAGTAACTCGGGCTGCATCCAAATATCCCTACTACCTTACTATACAGTAGCCGAAAAGCGGTACGCCAAAGGAGTAGTATGTCTGAATTCTCAGTATTCATAAAACAGTAGGCGAGAAATACTCGGATAGCCTACTGCTTCCAGCAAGATTCTACGGTATGGAAGCAATGCACATTGCGTTTTGCCATAAGGCAACGGGACTGACATGGAAGAGTGTGTCGGAAAAAATGGTGTGTTGGATCTTTTGAAGTTGAAGGTCACATGCCACACACACATATACTGATCAGTACGTACTGTATCAACGGCCGAGCAGTAGGTACTGAATCAAATGCAGTACGTATTGTCACAGTACGTGATTTTGGACGCAGCCTCTGCATCATGTCAAGATGCTTCAAAGCACCCATCATTGATTATTTTCCATATTTAAAATATGGAACATTTCCTTTCTTTGTTTTACATTTTTCAAAAGTCTCAAACTTTCTGTTTATTCCAAGATTTTCAATGTTGTCTCCGATTTATTTTTATTTATTTTTTTAGACCCCATTGCGTACATGTAGATGTGTTAGGAAAGATCAACTCCTAATAGAGTTAATATTTCTTAAAATTGTTTAAATAAGTTCTTTCTTCTCTTATTCTCCTTCTGGAAACACACTAATCATTGTGTTTGTATATGTGTGTGTGAGATGTAATGGTTAAAGAGTGTGCTTCTCCAGAGCTTTCCTTACATAAATACTGGTGAAGAATGCTTGTCTCTTCTGTTTAGCCAAGAAGCCCTGTAAGAGACACATGGTTTGAGAAGGTAGCCAGTGAAGGAGTGTGTGTCTGTGGGAGTGTGTTTATGTGTGTGTGGCTAAGAGACTCCATTTAAACGATCATCAGATCCTTTGCTTGACTTATAGCCATGAAAGTAAAACAAACATTGTGACTGTTTAATGCATCTCCTCAACACTCACATGCGCTCACACACGCTTTTGCACTTGCCCAATCCTGCTTGGTCTAGCTGATTAAAAGTCAAATGTGCAACAGGATATCTGGAGCGTGTGAACTGAGAAAGAAGCAAGACGCGTTTTGTGTCAAACTCTGCAGACTCTCATGTGACGCTTCACGTCTGGACATGCTGAAGACTAAAGAACTGCAGTAAAGCATTTACATTTTAAAAAAAAAACAGACAAGCTGGAATTTTAAAATTTAAAAAAAGTTTAAAATGACTGATTACTTGAATCTTTTACATTATCTATTTTCGATGATTCAATTCAAATAGCATGCCAAAAATGCCAAAAAAACTATATTTTTTAAAATAAAATGACAGGAATACTCCAGCCATGGACGTAGTTTGACATTTGAGCACGGGGAGGTAAAGTTAATTGGACAAAAAGCAATTCATGGTGTTATCAGTTTACTATCCAGTGATTGTGCATTGTAGTAACAGAAGACTATATATATATATATATATATATATATATATATATATATATATATATATATATAGTACCACATTCTGCCATTAGACCATACAACAACCCATCATGACAAAGTACAGTATCCAGAGTAATTTGTTAAATAACATACGAAAGTAGAGTCGCGTACAAAATATATCTAGGTTATTTAACCTAATTAATCTGATAGTGGTAACCACACTGCTATATGACTGGCGTACATTGTATTCATTAAATTAAAATGAAATTAAATTAAATAACTAAGACCCAACCTAATTTAGAAATAGATGCCTTTTCTTTCATCTTGCATAGATGTAGGGTTGACTTTTTAAAGAACATATTTTTGTATGTAGCTATACCAGTTGGACTTCTTCTACAACTGTTGCATGACCAATTAGCTCAAAGAACTGTCACAAAATCCATCCATCCATCTGTTTTCTGTACCACTTATTCTACACAGGATCGTGAGGGAGCCTGGAGCTTATCCCAGGAGACTTGGGGCACGAGGCGTGGGACATCCTGGATGGGGTGCTAACCCATTCACACACACACTACAGACAATTTTGGAAATGCCAATCACACAAACTCTGTGCACACAGGACAGAGGCAGGAATCGAATCCCTAACCCTGGAGGTGGGAGGCAAGCATGCCAACCACTAAGCCACCGTGCCCCCAGTATCACAAAATATTAATGCAAAAATGGCACACAAAGAAAAAAACTTCCTACTTTACAAATGTGTGTGTTCAAAGATCTACAGTGTGCTATAACTAGCTCACTAAAAAAGAAATAAAAAATGAAGATCCTAAAGATTCCAGTAGACTGAATATAATTGTGATAAAATAACTCCTTACACAAATGTTAAAAAATTATACAAAAAATAGCAGTTGTATTTCTTGATATCTAATTTTGGGAATGCTCGGCCTAGCCTCTGGATTTTACCATGGGATTTAACTGAATGTTCACCAAAGCAGGTGTAGCAAGACAGTCAGCAAATACAGCCAAAATAACCATATTTTTATTGTTTATTAACACATTTACTTTAGCTGTGGCCTTGAACATTTTGTACAGAAAATATTCATTAGTTTTTCTCAGCCTAATCTATATGTGTAGCATAATTAGATTACTGCAAAAATAATGTGTCCCTACTGAGAAAAGAAAAGACATCATGTTGAGTTTAAACTTATACATAATAGAAGTCTAAGGGCAGTTGTTAAATATAGTAAATACAAGTTTTATACCTAGTTATATAATGCAATTTTTTTACAGCTGGTAGCCCAGTGGTGAAATCATTGGTTTATGAAGTTCAAGGGCCCCTGTAAGACAGACTGAAACCCACACTTGCCTCTGGCACTGATGACTTTATAAGCTAATCAGCTGCAATTTATCTGCAGTCTCCCTCAGGATTAATAAAATTTCTTTCTTTCTTTCTTTCTTTCTTTCTTTCTATCTATCTATCTATCTGTCTATCTGTCTGTCTGTCTTAAAAAAAAACATTACATTTCAAGAATAAAGGTCTTAGAATGAGCAGACATCTTACCAAAGATGTTTTAAAGACATTTTTATCAAACTTTCCAACACCGCTACAATACAGTCAAAAGAATTCCAGTCCTAAAGATTTTTTGACACGCACAAATTTCATTTACAAACACCTTTCATGTAAAAGTATATCAAATGTTTATTACGTTCAACAACTTAGACTTAAAACTTAGACTATTATATAAGTTTTGAGTGACAACATTTTTTACATCACATTCTCAGTAGCTACAGTATCAAACTCCTTGTCCTTGTTAATCGCACATACAGATTAGACATTAAGCTGATTTTCATTAATTAACCATTAATTAATTATTGTATTCCTATCCCTATTTGGAATATGAATGGAGTATAAATGATCCCAAGAAAAGCCCTATAAACATAAAATGTCACATAATATGGTAAAAAATAAAAATAAAAAATAAAAAATAAAAAACAGTTATATATAACATTTCAATATATCTAGAGGTTTTACCTCCCCTACAGCTTCAAAAGCACTTTGCTTGCACAGCTGAAGAAGGACATTTGTCTTGTCTCTCAGGAAACTGTGAACTACACTTAAATAAAATCACTGAAATAAAAGCTATCTGTACTGAAGTACACTCCAGTTACTTCCCAGATTCTTCTTCAGACTTATATGTTAGTATATGCTGTCATGTACCTGTAGTAGTCGTATGTGGGTGTTATAGGGCTTATTTCCCCAAATAAAATACAAAGACACTATAACAAGTTGTTCCTTAATACTTTTTCTCTGTCTTTGTTATTTTTTCTCCAACTCTCTTCCCCCTCTCTCTTTTTTTTCCAAAGCCGTACATCCCCATCAAAATAAAAGTTTGTTCAGTAATACAGTATATTCCATTCCCCAATTACAAAATAAATCCTTTACTCAACAAATCAATCCTTACTCAGCAGAAATAATACAATCTTTTCATATTAGCTCTTACATTACTATATAAAAACTATACAGCAGTCCCTCCAGGATTTCACAGTTTTGCGATCGCAGAAATGAACCCACAATCAAGGAAACTCCGCAATATTTGGAGGAGCTTACAGTTTTTAAAAAATTAGCACAGATTTTCCGCAGATTTGGGCCAAGACGCATCATGTGAAGCCCTGTGAAGCCCTCTTCGATTCACATGTATTGAACATGACTACAGCTAAAAAGGTCTCATTTACCAACAAACATCACCGTGAAAGACCATCCAAAACAATGTTATGCAATTGCAATTTCGCCAATTCATGAAGCCAGAAATAAAACAGAAAAAAATCACAAATTGCATCTCAAATTTTATTTATTTAATTTTTTTGCATTTTTACAAAGCCACAGCAAAATCAAGCATTTTTGGCCGCAACAATACCACAAAAACTCTGCGAAATCCTGTATGGACTGATATACACCCTTCTAAAATATACATCCATCCATTTTCCATACTCCTTATCCTAGACAGGATCACAGGGAGCCTAGAGTCAATCCAAGGAAGCTCGGGCCACAACTCGGGGGACACCCTGGATGGGCTGCCAACCCCTCAATCGCACAATCGCACACATTTTTACACAAACCACAGATAATTTGGAAACAACAATCAGCCTACTGTACAGTGCAGGTATTTGGACTGGAGGAGGAAACTGGAGTACCTGGAGGAAACCCCCAAAGCATGAGGAGAAAATGCAAACTCCACGCACACAGGATGAAGGCAGGGTTCGATCCCCCACTCCAAGAGGTGTGAGGCAAATGTGCTAACACTAAAATTAGTGTAACTCAAAATAACAGTACATCATATCAGTGACACACTTATAGCTAGCTAATTACAGTAAAATACCTCTAAACTCAAAACCACAATTTTCATATGGTTAAATCCTCAAAAATTACTGATTCTGATTGCTGATTTGGTCAAATGTGCTAACACACACTAAAAATTAACTATGAAATAGAGATTTTTTAATACTGATTGGGGGGGAAATGATTTGGACAATGTTATGTATGAATCTTTGAGAAGATAACAATGCTGAATAACTGAGACTGAAATCCCACTTGTGTATACCTGTAAAAAAGAAAATATAAGCAGTCGGCTAGTTTACTAGCACACACACACACACAGACACACACACACACACACACACACACACACACACACACACACAGGGTAATTTTGAGCCCTTCTATAAATGGTGCAAGTGTGAGAAAGGGACACTGTGTTCCTCTACTATCCCGTGCTGTCCTAGAAATGTGCGTGTGTGTGTGTGTGTATGTGTGTGTGTATGTGTGTGTGTGTGTGTGTGTATGTCCATGCGTGTAGGAGTCTCTCCTGAACAATCTGTTCCACTCCATCCCTCAAATCTCAGTCTGCACACACTGGTGACCCTGCCTAACCTTTGGTGCTATGGCAACCCACTTCCTGCCATTCTTAGGACTATTCTGGGATGTGCTTGGAGGGTTCTGTCGTGGACTGCAAAGTCCAGCAATACCAAAATGAGCTTGTGTAATAATACATACCATACATGTAAAATAAAACAAAGATTTTCTATCCTCTGACTAGCCTTCCGATTGTTTCGTAATGTTTAGTATCTAAAATTTTAAGATACGAACATCCTTAGCTGCTAAAAAGGAAATGCACTAATGCATAAACAGCAATACTTTGAAAGATGTGTAGTAGACACATGTACCCATACACTAATACTTACCCACAGCAGCAGATCTTTTGGCACCCCTGACTTGTCAGAGAAAACTGTAAGTGGGAAATGACACACTAGCTGGAGAAAACCGACACAGCCACAGCTATCACAGTGACGTTACTTGTGCTCTTAGAAATTACGGTTTCACGGTTTTCTACTGTTCTGGTAGACGCTTCCCCTATCTTCCATGATCTGTGAAAGAAACATGTGAAAGCTGATCCCTGATCAGAGCTGAAGATTTAAAATGTCTAAAACTGGGCCACACACTCGAAGCTCTATCTGTTTCGGGGCGAGTTGTAAAAAAAGTGCTGCAGTCAGTCGCATCCTGTTCTGGGCGGCATAGAAAGATAAACATAATTTTTAGACTGTGTATATGTGTGTGCACTTACTAAAAGGGGAGCGGTGGGTATTTTTACACAGCTGGGTCAGACTGAGCCGCAGGCTGTCGCTAGTCTGCCACGCTGCTAATGGTGTCAGACGTGAGCTACACACACAGACTGACTGCCTGCCATATTCATCTCTGTCTCTCTCCATTTCTTTCTCCATGACCTGCGCCTTCTGATCTGCTCACAGCCCACATGAATCCTCACTTGGAGGCAGTGTACGTAGTGTACGATTTGACAATCTTAGCAGCATTAACAATTAGCAGTGTTTTGCTGAAGAAACTAGATCAATATGGGCCAAAGATGAGAAACTATAAAATTAATATAACTTCATTCTTTCATAACTGTTTTTGTTTTTCTCAAAAAAGTCAAGTCTTTAAATGTAAAGTGCAAATTGTCATTCAGAGTAACAGCCTACATTACATTTTTATATAGGATATAAAACATATATACAGTCCAGGCAAAACCATGCATAACCCATCACTGGCTGGAAAATGAACCTCGATTTTATGAAAATTAAATCTCCAGGATGTTAAAAATTAAATGTGGGTGTCTCCGGCAACCATACAGCAATGCAAAATAAGAGCCAAAAACAACAGAAAAGATTTTGAAAAGATGTTTTCACCCTCCTGGACTTCAGACTCGATATGAAGAAGGCAGTGTATAAATCTGACAGAGTCAGAACAGATATGTCAAGAAGAATGCGTGGGTTGGTGAGCAGCAGTGTCTACAAATATTACAACTGAGTGGATCCAAAAGCAGTTCAGAGGATATGATAGAGGCGACAGGAAGTTATTTACTAATATTGTAAGTCTTTATCATATTTAGAAAATGAGTTTTTTGTTTTTTTTTAACTGATACCATTTTAGCGTTTTCACCTTTAACATATACTATTGCTCCATTTTTGTTACTTATAAGTAACTGATACGGAACGATATGTGCCCTCTTGGAGATTTTTATTCTTAAGAACTGCTCTGGAGAGCCTTTCACTTATGCAGAGAAATGAATAAAAGATGCCAGTATGTATGTAGCAACCAGTACACTTCCCCAAAGGCTGAAAGTATCATCAGAGCTTTCAGTGAAGTTTCAGGGGGCCAAGCAATAGTGTGTCATAAAGAGTGGTCAAGAAAGCCAGACCAATGTCAAAACCCTAACTCCAATCTTCACTTCAAAACCAATATATGAAACATATATCTGTATAAGTCATGTAATTAAACCATGCCTATTTCCTAAAATTCATGGCCTAAAATGATCTCATATTATTACATGTATTGTCGTAAATAAATAGAAGTCTACAGTTTATTTTAGATTTATTTATCATACCTTGTTGCTGCTGACCTGTGATTTGACCTGTTTCTTCATATATTTTAATATTTTATATCAATCAGAACCGTATACATACACAATACACTATGCAATTAATATTTGCAAAAACAATTGCAACATTGCCACAATCAATCTAATGTAGGCAAAAAATAATACAAATCATAACCCACTAACAAAAAAAAAAAAAAAAAATCAGATCAAGGGAAGTCAAAAGCAGAAGCACAATTCAGCAGAAAAATAACAGGCCTGGAAGCCCAGGTGCAAAAGTATTACTAGTATTGCTAATGTTTGAGTCTCAGTTGTGCCACAAGACACCCATCCTCACAATTACCATCCTCACTATATGACATACTATATGTTCATTGAAATGTTCATTGAATATAAAATATCATTTAAAATTCCCCCAAAAAAACATTGTGTCATAAAGCATTTACATGACAGCTGATATCATAGGGTTAACACACAGAATCCACTGACCTTTGTCTTTTTTTTTTTTATCATAGTTGTGTATTACAAATCTGACTCATGGTTATAATATTATTCATCTAAAAAACAACAACAACAACAACAACAAAAAAAAAACTGTGTTACCAGTATGACATTTAAGAAACATTTGAAAGACTAAGTGGAACAGAAAGATTTATATTTGAATCTGTTTATGTTGGTTTTGTGATACTTACAGAGATCTGAAATCAGATTCTTCCTTAGTAGTTAAATATAATAAGCAGTTTGTGGAGAAGAATCTGGGACATGATGTAAAAACATTAATATTGGCACCCTTGGTAAATATGAGGAAAAAAGGCTCTCATGGATATCAAACAATTGCAAACAACATACAGGTTTATCGAAAAAAAAAATTAAAAAAATCTTTGTTAGATATAGGTGTGGAACAGTTATTGGTACCATTTTAGTCAATACTTTGTGCTACTTCCCTTTGCCAAGATAACAGCTCTGAGTCTTCTCCAATAATGCCTGATGAGGTTGGAGATTATATGGCAAGGGATCTGAGACCATTCTTCCATACAGAATCTCTCCAGATCCTTCAAATACTGGTGGAGTCTCCTCTTCAGTTCACCCCATAGGCTTTCTATGGGTTTAAAGTCAGGCGACTGGGATGGCCATGGCATAACCTTTATTTTGTTGTCAGAAAACCATTTCTGTGTTGATTTTGATGTATGTTTTGGATCATTGTCCTGCTGGAAGATTCAAGATTCTATTTTAAGTTTTCTGGCAGAGGCAGTCAGGTTTACATTTAATATCTGTTGATATTCGATAAAGTCCATGATGCCATATATCCTAACAAAATGTCCAGGTCCTCTGGCAGAAAAACAGGCCCAAAACATTGAAGAGCCACCACCATATTTAACTGTGGGCAGGAGGTACTTTTTCATATGGCTACCTCTCTCTGTGTGTGCCAAAACCACCTCTGGTGTTCATTGCCAAAAAGCTCTATTGTGGATTCATCTGACCATAGAACCCAATCCCATTTGAAGTTCCAGTAGTGTCTGGGAAACTGAAGACACTTTAGTTTGTTTTTGGATGAGAGTAGAGGCTTTTTTCTTGAAACCCTTCCAAACATCTTGTGGTGATGTAGGTGACTTTGGATTGTAGTTTTGGAGACTTTTTGACCCCAAGACACAACAAACTTCTGCATTTCTCCAACTATGATCCTTGAAGATTTGTTGGCCACTCGAACCATCCTCTTCTCAGTGCGTTGAGACAATACAGACACATGTCCAGGTTGATTCATAACATTTCCAGTTGACTAGAACTTCTTCATTATTGCCATGATGGTGGAAATGGGCATTTCCAATGCTTGTGCTATTTCCTTTGAGCCACTTCCCATTTGGTGAAGCTCAACAACCTTTTGCGCAACATCACAGCTATATTCCTTGGTCTTACCCTTTGTTATGAATGACTAAGGGAATCTGGTCTGTGTGTTACCTCATATTTATTGTGATTCACAAGAAAATGCATGAAATATAATCTTATAGTAGGCCAGGCTGAGTTACATAATGTTATCTTCATCACAAGCTGAAATAACTTCGACTCCAAAATGTTTGCTCTTCTTGATATCAGCTTGCATCTAAATTTGTTCTACAGCCAAAGGATAAAATACAGAAACATTTAATTAACTCATTTATGGACATTGACAAGGACTTGGTTTACACTGTATTTAATAATCACTTCAAACTTCACACTTCACACCGAACTGGGCCCACACATAAGGGAAATCTGTTCACTCTGAATTAGCTAGGCTTTGCGTGTGCTCTTATTACATAAAAAAAAAAAAAAAAATGTTGTGTTCTGTCCAAACAAAGTGGAAAACCACCACTGATCCATTATATTCTAGGAAGAGCTGTCCTATCTGTCCCCTGCACTGTCATTCATTAGTAGCTTGCCTCACTTAACATTAGCTGAGCCTTCTGCTTGATTTACTGAGGATATCTGGAAGAACTCCTGAATGGGTCTCCTTCCAGGAAAACATTTCTGTCTAGACCACCATATGGAGAGCTGTAAACGTTTCTAAGGCAACTACTGAGATTGTGATTCCTTGCATTTACATTTATTCACATGGTAGATGCTTTGCAAAATGATGCAAAGTGACTTGGAATGAAGAGGACAGCATCCATGCAGTTGAGGTTCAAGAGCCTCGCTCAAGGCCTACAGTGCTTTTCCTCTGGTCCTGAGATTGAACTCACATTCTTCCAGTCATTAACTAAAAGCCTTAAACGCTGACCTACCACAGTCCTGATTTGCCAGAGGAAACTACATTAAGAACATCTAGATATGAGGTGCAAACAGAGTGGCCTGTGTATTTACTGGGGAATTCCACAGCAAAATATGATTTGCTTAACGTTATTTTAACTTAAAATAAAACCACATGAAGGGATTTTTCTTTTTAATTAAAAGGTCAATTACAGGCAGTGTTAACACCTTGTTAACTTTGTCACTAGATTTGGTGACTTGTAGACCCCTTTAGTGACTTTATTTCAGAAAAGAGCCTAGCGACATTTTGAGTGACATTTTGAGCAGACTGTCCTGCACTCCAGCTCATATCTACTGGTTGAGAGATAAGATTCGGTCAACTCATCACCAGTGTAAAACTTGACTGAGGTGTGCTTGTGTCAACGTTGTTCCCAACAACCAATCAATCACCACTGTTCCCAGCAACCAGTCGCAGATCAACATTGTTTGCAATGACCAATCACTGATGTTTGCCCATTGTTTGTCCCACACAGTTCTCTGTTTTAAACTCCCTTCTGGAATAGATATACAAGTATTAAAAGTCACTCATTCAATCATTACTGTTTCCTTTACAGTATTTTGTAAATGCATAATCAGTTGGTTTTGTAAATATGTGGTGCGATGACCACAAAGAAGACATATAATATTTATATAATAGTTATAATCTATTCATTAATATTCTGATCAAATGCTATTCTTTTATATTCTACTATACTATGGCTTTAGAAAGTCATCATGTAATGTGATTTGATATGCAAATAATCATAACGATTCAATGAATATGCAAATTAGTCTGGCAAAACTGTTGACAGCAACATCCCGCATTTTGTGTCATGTCTACAAGCATCATTTTCAGCTATAATTCACATTACAATGATTAAAGCATTAGGCAAGCATTAGGCAAGCACACAAGAGGTGTGATTAAGAAGGATGGAAGTCTGGGCCATGCGAAGTGTGACCGTTTGGATCGCTCTGGCAAGAAGCCACAGGTTACTAAAAGAGACGGATCATCATTATTCCTGCTGACACATTTGGCTTCAATCAACACAACACAACAGCAACAAAGATTTTCATATCTTGGACTGGCTGTTTCTCTCAGGTATTTGGGAGACAAATTTCCATCCAAATGGAAATGAATTAAATTATAAAAAGAAATTCAACAGCATGAAGAATGTCTTGGTGAATAAAGATGTCATAGCAATGACTGGGTGTGACATGTGTAATAATCCTTTAAGTGCAGGAAATACTGGACAGAGTTAATAGCAGGTTACTGTTCACATTCTATTGTAGGCTTGTTGGGATTTTTTTTTTTTTTAGCTACTCAGTAACACAATTAACTTGACATACATTGATTTATAGATAAATCTAAATCAAACATAGATTTATATTCTTTTCATATATGAAATAATTCTATCTCCACCTTATCATATGACATTTGTTTACAGAAAAATACAGTTACTGAGAGTGAAGAGAAAATAATTAACAAAAAAGAAACAAAACCCAGTAACACCGGTGTAAAGCTTAAATATATTGGAATAGTGGAATGACTGTCCACTATAACAGATTGTATGGATGAAAAAATAAATAACCATAAGTAAATCTCTATATTTCAGTGGCCACAATGGCAGCATCTAAATGGAATTTAATTCAAGAATGGTTTATTATCATTTATTATATGTTTATGTTTTACACCATTCATTTTCAAACTTTAACTCAGCATATGTCCAGAAGTTCAATAAAACAATAAAGCAGAAAGTATATCACTTCCAGTATGTACAGTGCACCAGATGCAAACGCTTCAGCTGTTAAAACTAGGTTTGTTTGTTTGTTTTAAAAAAGGAATTTGACTATAACAGCATCTCAACAACACAAACCTGAAGACAATGGCCCATGGCCAAACTACTGGTTAGGTGGTGTATATAAGAACAGGAAAATCACCATTGTTTTGAGCAGAATCATAGAAAGATATGTTAACAGAAAAATTAATTGGGGGGGTTTTGCAAAAACTTTGAAACTTTTACACTACTAGCCAAAAGTTTAGATATTGGGTTGAATATATATTTTCCATTGTCTTAAGCCCTATTCAGAACGGATTATTGATCTTTCTTCTTCTTCTGTATTTTTTTGTTTGTTTTTTGGGGTGGTTTTTTTGCGGTCGCTTCCGGATCTTGCTTTGGAAAAACAGACTGTTGCTATTTGCAATATTTAGTCACCTAACATGTATATTTACTTCCTGAATCACACAATGATGACTTACTTGGTATGACTCATGTACTGCACCTTTGTCTCCATGCCACCTGCACTGGAGCCCATTAGGAGGAGAAACAAAATAAAAGGAGAAGAGCGTCATACTGAAAGCTGACTAAAAGAGCCATTATAATGCCAGCGACAGGTAAAATATAAAGTCATACTTACATTGTAATATTTACTTTTCTAGAAATAAATGAATAAACAGATTGTGTCGCTCTAAATTCCTTAATGGACCATTTGCGTTTCCATTTTGAAATTATGCAGTTCTTGACTTTCCAGTAGTGCTGTTTACATTTGTCAATACATTTGTATTGTTTGTCCTTTGTAATGTGACCAAAATTAGTATAAAGTATTTAAGACAGAATATTTTCTAAGACAAATAATGAAATAGCACGAACACTGCTGTGTGCCTCTGTGTACAGAATCTTTGAAATGTAACAGCTTTAAGCTTTCACAGCTTCTCAGCTCAGAGTGATCTCAGGAGGCAATGCTTAGTAAACAGTGATAACTTGTCAAAGAACATCACAGGTAATAACAATAGCAAGCTACTTTGCAGTGAACTGTGTGGGCTAGCATTAGCTTGGGTGTTGGTTTCTGTCGTGAATAGTATTTATGTGAAGCACACAGTTTAAAACATTAAAGGGCTTTGCAAGTTGCAACTTACAGTACATTTCCAATGAATGTAAACTTACATTCATCTCCTGGAGCTCTTCCAGACCCCAACTGTAAAATAGCCCACTTACAACTGCAGTGAATGAAATGGAAATGCAGTTACCATGGTAAATATAATGTAGAAGTGTCTGTGCAAGTATCCAATTATCTAATGTTGCCACATAAATACAAATCATAAATGATTCAGTACAATCCATATATGTATAATCATATAACTACCTATCCACACCATGTTTCCTTAAAGTCTCGACTTAACCCATCATCTCTTACCGTACAAGGAAGATGTGCACTAAGCACTTGATGGGTATTAATTAATTTAAAAAACAAAAGTCCTGTGACTAACTCATATCTAACAGGGATTTAGCTTGAAGGTATTCTTAGATCTATTGAACTAGCATGAGGATACAGAACTAGCTTGATGATATATTTCTGATGGACATACAAAGCACTTCTGTTAATACATAAGATTGTCCTGCTAAAATGCTGTAAATGTGACCATGTGTGACACAATCATCCATAGACAAAACAACCTGGCTCAAATCTGTCCTTCCCACATTATTTATTTTACACATCACTGATTTGCCATCCAGACATGAGAGCTTCAACACAGAGGAAATGTAACATATATATATATATATATATATATATATATATATATATATATATATATATATATATATATATATAATATATATATAATATATAATATATATATATATATACATACATAGTATCTCACAAAAGTGAGTACACCCCTCACATTTTTGTAAATATTTGATTATATCTTTTGACAACACTGAAGAATTGACACTTTGCTAGAATGTAAAGTAGAGTGTACAGCTTGTGTAACAGTGTAAATTTGCTGTCCCCTCAAAATAACTCAACACACAGCCATTAATGTCTAAACCGCTGGCAACAAAAGTGAGTACACCCCTAAGTGAAAATGTCCAAATTGGCCCAAAGTGTCAATATTTTGTGTGGCCACCATTATTTTCCAGCACTGCCTTAACCCTCTTGGGCATGGAGTTCACCAGAGCTTCACAGGTTGCCACTGGAGTCCTCTTCCACTCCTCCATGACGACATCACGGAGCTGGTGGATGTTAGAGACCTTGTGCTCCTCCACCTTCCATTTGAGGATGCCCCACAGATGCTCAATAGGGTTTAGGTCTGGAGACATGCTTGGTCAGTCCATCACCTTCACCCTCAGCTTCTTTAGCAAGGCAGTGGTCATCTTGGAGATGTGTTTGGGGTCGTTATCATGCTGGAATACTGCCCTGCGGCCCAGTCTGTGCTTCAGTATGTCACAGTACATGTTGGCATTCATGGGTCCCTCAATGAACTGTAGCTCCCCAGTGCCAGCAGTACTCATGCAGCCCCAGACCATGACACTCCCACCACCATGCTTGACTGTAGGCAAGACACACTTGTCTTTGTACTCCTCACCTGGTTGCCACCACACACGCTTGACACCATCTGAACCAAATAAGTTTATCTTGGTCTCATCAGACCACAGGACATGGTTCCAGTAATCCATGTCCTTAGTCTGCTTGTCTTCAGCAAACTGTTTGCGGGATTTCTTGTGCATCATCTTTAGAAGAGGCTTCCTTCTGGGACGACAGCCATGCAGACCAATTTGATGCAGTGTGCGGCGTATGGTCTGAGCACTGACAGGCTGACCCCCCCACCCCTTCAACCTCTGCAGCAATGCTGGCAGCACTCATATGTCTATTTCCCAAAGACAACTTCTAGATATGACGCTGAGCATGTGCACTCAACTTCTTTGGTCGACCATGGCGAGGCCTGTTCTGAGTGGAACCTGTCCTATTAAACCGCTGTATGGTCTTGTCCACTCACTACTTTACATTTTAGCAAAGTGTCATTTCTTCAGTGTTGTCACATGAAAAGATATGATCAAATATTTACAAAAATGTGAGGGGTGTACTCACTTTTGTGAGATACTATATATATATATATATATATATATATATATATATATATATATATATATATATATATTGCAAAAATGAATAGTGAAGTTAATACTTGTGTATACATTCATTTTGGAATCAAATGCATTTTTAACAAGTCATTTTTACTTCAAACTAAATTATTTCTTCAATAAAATAGTGTTCATTCAGAATTTAAGAGAAGCAATTAAGAGTGCTCAGTGTATTTGTGAACTTTCAGAAAAGCTTCTATCATGAGGTTGTATGAGAAGCATCATCAAGAACACTTGGAAGAACTTAAAATCTAAAATAGTTATCATTTATTTAACACTTTTCTTGGTCAATTATTAAATTATATGTCTCCATTATTATTTTAAAATTGTATAAAATAGTTTTTTTTTTAATTAAGACAAACCATATATAAGCAAGTGTGTCCAAACTTTTGACTAGTAGTTTACATATCCTTAACTTTAGAGAGCTTCCAGAGAGAAGCATTTGAGAGTTCACAGCTAAAACTCAAGACAAGCTCCAGTTAACCATGAACCAGTGAGCAATTTCTGAATAACTCAAGTATGTCTAAGCATCCACCAGTTCGCAGTGAAGCTACATGGTGTTAACCAAGCAGAACTGAACTCAAAGCCTGGAGTTTCCCATTAAAGCGAAGAACAAGGCATTTATGATGCTCATTTCCTGTACTGGTTTCAGAGTCTAGCCACAGGGTAATCCCCTACATGGTTTGAAGGAATAATTATCCCGAAAATGCTCACAATGAAGGAAACTCGAGTGGATCTCTTACCACAATGCAAACTGATCCAGTTTCATCCATTTTAAGCCATGTCAGCAATTATTCCTTCGCTTTGTGTCGAAGATTACTCTGCAGCTCGTGCTAACTGGCCCCTATCGGCTTTCGCTCATTTTAGCATTATCACAGGCAAATCTTTTTTTTTAGACCAGTGTCTAAAACAATAACACCATCTCGTCAATATACACCAATCCACCCACTCGGACCTAAACAAGAGGAGAGTTCAACCTCAAACTGAACTTTGGCCTCCAAGGCACCACTCTCTCTCTCTCTCTCTCTCTCTCTCTCTCTCTCTCTCTCTCACACACACACACACACACACACACACACAGAGAGGTTGTGACCTTGCACCACGACCCTGTTGTCCCCTCCCTAAAGTATCTGAGTCAGCACCAAGGAGAAGCAAACAGTAATCAGATTAGGAAAGGTGGGACGGATGGAGGAGGAGGAAGGGTTAACTCTGAAAACTAGCAAGGAATGATGAAACTGAGGAAAAACATGAAAAGACAACAGACCAGTACATTTCAAACATCTCAAGCAATGCAAGCAATTTCTATACCTCTATGTGCTACGGGTTATTTTCTATTTCACTTTTATTTAGATTAAGGTTATTTACTGCATTAGCTAACAATAGTTAATGGATTCGTGAGAAGATATTGATTCTATATCAGCAACTCTGACAGTAGTTCCAGATGCATATCACAGGTTTATATTAATGCGCTCCTTCTAATATGTTTCTGTATTAACAGCCAATTCACCAAAGATGTGCCACATAAACGAAGAAAAAGAAAAGTGTATACTAGTTGATATGATGGCGTTTTCTGTAAGCAGATATCTCCAGTGTCAGCACTTTGTATTGTTCAGTATGTTTCTGCATGGGAGAGTCAGTGGTCTCTAATTGTTTATATCTGCTATAATCAAAATGTCATGTCACTGCGACTACAGTTCCCAGAGTGCAACACAAACTACAAACATGGCCGACGAGGACTACACTTCCCATGCACGCATGCATTCACATTTTCCGGAGTTCTGGTCACAGACACCTGCACCCAATTGCACTCACACAGTATTTAGAGCATGCCTAGAACATTGGTTACTCACGAAGTAAATGCTCAGCAGTCCCGTCGCTGTAGTTCACTAAGTTCACTAAGTTCACTTGTCTTTGTTTTTGGATTTTCCTGGTTCACGGATTTACCGCTTCGTGTTTCGACTATGATTCCCAGCCTAAGCCCAGTATTGTCTGTTCACCTGATCGTCTGACTACTGCCTGCATTACGACTACGCCTTCAGCTTGAACCTCGCCTTCCTGCTTCTGTTTCGCCTGCGCTTGCTTCCACCTCAGGTATTGTAACAGATTACTTCACCGAACTATGGAAGCAGCGGGCACCCCGGAATGTCAACAATTGTTTTTTTAACAGAATTGAGTGATAAATGCGCAACAAGAGCAGATATCTCACTTAATGGAGCAGTTGTCACGCCTGTGTCAATCTACACTCTTGGCCACCCTCAATGCGCTCACTGACCTCACAAATCGGCTAGACCGATTACGCCAGACCAACTGCCCCGCGCTGTGGAGGCCCCAGCTCCCCGTACCAGGAGCCGTAGCAGAACCCATGCAGCTTGGACAGGCTCGGCTTCACTAGGAGGAGAGGGAGAGACGTCAGCGCGGGTCCCGCTGCTTTTACTGTGGGGAGGACATTCATCTCGTCCGCCAGTGCCCTCACAAGAAGCCGCGACAAGCCAGGGAGAGTGTGGACAGCTGACCCCGTCGTCAAACGGTGAGTCCTGACCAAGCACGCACAGCCCATGTATTTGTGTTGCCGGTTAAGATTAAGTGCTCAGGGGTGTCTACTGATCGATTCCAGAACTTCATTGACCAGAAGACTGTGCAGGACCTAGACCTTCCCGTTCATCCCCTACTTCAGCCACGCCACATCCAGTCTATCGACGGGTCCCCCATAGGCGGTGGGATCATCTCCCACTGCACAGCACCCCTTGAAATCCAGGTTAGTGCCTTCCACAGTGAAACCATCATGCTGTATGTAACTGTCTCTGCCCAGCACCCCATCAACTTGGGCCTGCCCTGGTTGGAGCTCCACAACCCCCAGGTCTCTTGGGCAGACAAGCAGATTACCCAGTGGTCCCCGTACTGCCTCAGTAACTGCCTGATGCTCCCCATAGTCCCGGTCGCAGCCCCACGGCACCCGTCCCAGTAACAGTTCCTCCCAAATATCATGACCTCAGTGAGGTATTCAGCAAGGAGAGGGCAAGCGGATTATCACCACACCGCTTCTACGATTGCGCAATCAAGCTCCTTCCGCGAGGTCGTGTGTACCTCCTCTCCCAAGCCGAGCAATGGGCAATGAAGGAGTATATCCAGGAGGATCTCCAACAGGGGTACATTAGATCCTCCACGTCCCGCGCCTCCGCAGGGTTCTTCTTTGTAGAGAAAAAAGGAGGGGGCCTCCCACCATGTATCGATTATCGGGGCCTAAACCAAGTTTCGGTAAAATACCGGTATCCCCTACCACTGGTGCCTGCAGCCCTCAAACAACTACGGTCATTTTTACTAAGCTGGACCTGCGCAGTGCGTACAACCTGGTCCGCATACGTGAGGGGGACGAGTGGAAAATGGCATTCAGCACCACCTCAGGTCACTACAAGTACCTGGTCATGCCTTATGGGCTTCCTAACGCTCTCTTGGTGTTCCAGTGCCTTATTAATGATGTCCTGAGAGATATGCTGGGGAGGAACGTCATTACTTACATCGATGACATTCTGGTTTATTCTGCGTCCTGAGAGGAGCATATCAGCCATGTGCGGCAGGTGTTACGCCGCCTCCTACAACATCAGCTCTGTGTAAAGGCCGAGAAGTGTGAATTCCATCAACACATGATCTCTTTCCTGGGATATATCATCAGCCCAAAGGGGGTCACCATGGACCTCCGTAAAGTGCAGGCGGTGGTAGGGTGGCCCACACCCCAAACCATCAAGGAGTTGCAACGGTTCCTCGGTTTTGCTAACTTTTACCGGTGGTTCAGTTGAGAGTTTAGCACCATAGCGCACCCCCTGATGTCCCTCCTATGTGGCAAGCCAAGGCGGCTTGCTTGGACCCCAGCCACCCAGGAGGCATTGGAAAAGCTCAAGAAGGCCTTCACCATGACTCCAATCCTCAGACACCCTGATCCCTCAAGACCCTTCGTCGTGGAGGTTGATGCCTCGGAAGCAGGAGTGGGGGCCATCCTCTCACAGAGGCTCGGGGACAAACCCAAGCTTCACCCCTTGGCGTTCTTCTCCCACAAGTTATCCACAGCGGAACGCAACTATGATGTGGGGAACTGAGAACTCCTGGCAGTCAAACTGGGCCTGGAGGAGTGGAGGCATTGGCTGGAGGGTGCCACGCACCCGTTTGTTATCTATACAGACCATAAGAACCTCAAGTATCTGCGGGCGGCCAAATGTCTCACGCCTTGCCAGGCACGCTGGTCCCTGTTCTTCTCCAGGTTCCAGTTTACCTTGTCATATCGGCCAGGTTCGAAGAACACGAAGGCCGATGCCCTGTCGCGGCTCCACTGCCTGGAGAGCCGAGCGGACGAAGGAGACTACATCCTGCCCCCCTCCTGCATCATCAGCGGCAGTGAGTGGGCACTGGACCAGGCCCTAGCATGCCTCCCTAGGTCACAGATCCTGGCAGCATGCCCACCCGGCAAGCGGTTTGTCCCAAAGCAACACCGGCTGGAGCTCACCACCTGGGCCCACACGGCACTAGTGATGGGCCACCCGGGAGTACATCGGACTCAGGGTACCACCCCCACGGTAATGGACAGATAGAGCGGGCCAACCAAGAAATCACTAGGTTCCTATGGACCTTCTGTACCACGAACCTGGAGGACTGGAGCAAATTCCTCCCATGGGCCGAGTATGAGCAGAACTCCCTGCGACACTCGGTAACGCAGCTCACCCACTTTCAGTGTGTCTTGGGCTACCAGCCACCTTTATTCCCCTGGAACACCAATCCCACTCACTCGCCACTGGTTGATGAATGGTTCCGCAGGAGTGAGCAGGTTTGGGAGCGCATACACCAACATCTAATGCAGGCCTCACACACCTCCAAACGAAAGGCAGACCGTCACCGGAGGGAACACCCCAACTACCAGCCCGGGGACAGAGTGTGGCTCTGCACGAAAAACCTGAAACTGCCACTCCTGTGCAGGAAACATAACCCCAGGTATATCGGCCCCTCAGAGTTAAGGAACAGATCAATGAGGTCACATACAGGCTGGAATTACCCCAGCAGAGCCGCATCGCCTTGTCATTCCATGTCTCACTCCTTAAACCGGGTATCCCGGGTCCATTAGCCATGGCGGTGCCCGGGGACTCGCCACACTTAGAAGTTGACGGCCAACCAGCCTACCGCGTCAGGACCATCCTGAAC
The DNA here is from genome assembly GCF_023375685.1 of Ictalurus furcatus. Classification (NCBI taxonomy): domain Eukaryota; kingdom Metazoa; phylum Chordata; class Actinopteri; order Siluriformes; family Ictaluridae; genus Ictalurus; species Ictalurus furcatus. The sequence continues at coordinate 11,299,615 of NC_071282.1, forward strand.
TCCAGGCGCCAGAGAGGTATACTAGAGTACCTGGTGGATTGGGAGGGATATGGCCCAGAAGTGCTGGATCCTGTCCCAGGACATCCTGGAGCCAAGCCTGTGTAGGGACTTTCATACCACTCACCCAGCAGGCCAGGACCATGGAGGAGAGGTAGGCCTCAAAGGGATTCGGCTCCCAGAATGAGCCCTTCGGGGGGAGGACATGGGACATGGGACATGGACACCTGAACCCAGTTGCACCCTCACAGTATTTAGAGCATGCCTAGAACGTTGGTTAGTCGCGAAGTAAACACTCAGCAGTCCCATCGTTGTAGTTCACTAAGCCGTTGTCTTTGTTTTCCTTTAAGCTCTGCAAATTTACGCTCACCATTCTGGCACCAACCTCTCATGTGGGTGGGGCTTAACAGCAATTTACTCTCATTGGCTAGTGAGAATTGGATCGACAGCTCCCTGACCAGGAAGTAGAGACTTCAGTGTTGCAAATTTTGAGTGAGTGTTCTGGATGTGGTATTCTGTATAGTTATAGTCTTTGTACTTTCTAATAGAAATTAATTACTTAGTGAGTACTTTAGTTCATAATTAATATTTGAAGTTTGTCATATGACTATTTTTTTTAGATGAGCTCTCAGGAGCGGCACGGAGCGTCATCATCATCAACATCATCATCTTCCTCCTCAGCTGGACACTCGAGCTGTCGATCCAACTCTCATTAGCCAATGAGAGTGAATTGCTGTTAAGCCTGCCCACACGTGAGTTTTTTGCCAGAATGGTGAACTTTTGGAACATAAACAAAAATTTTAAAAGTGTAAACGAAAACTCTGGCAGTGCATTCATAAACCATGATTAAAGACTCAGTTTCAGAGTGTTTTTCTTCTTTCTCATTGTATATATGTTTCTTGAAAAGTTACATTCAATACTTTCAATAGCTCAAATGTAACCTACATATTAAGTGCATTTAATCTATTAACAATCACGCACAACATAGTACATAGTATACATAACTTTTGATGTGACAACACTGAGTACATCATGAACACATTCCCATCACTGTGAGTTATGGGATCGCTTTTCCCATGACAATTGGTCATAATTTCTAAAAGACAACCTTTAAACACCTTAACTAACAGATATGTGTCTGGAAATCTTTTCCCAGCCAAAAAGTCAGAGTGTTGAATTATTATACGACTATATAAGTGAGCTCAGTTTAAATGGGTTTTCTTTCCTTAGTAGAATGAAGCATTGTGAAATCACTGACTGCAGTACTTGAACATACATTACAGATGTGGTGGATAAAGAGATCAGGTTAAAAACCTGGAGGATTCTTTAAGGATTGTATTAGTTTAGGAATTGTCATCGTGGAATGCCTGGACTGTGGCTGATATACTTCTTAGAAATTCCACAATGACACTTTCAGAAGATGTAAAGCAAAATAAATACAATTCATGCTATGTGTAAAGGCCAGTATGTGAAGCGGTTTTTGAAACACATCACACGTGTCACACTCTGCAATTACCCTTCCCTTTTAACTTGCATTTCAGTCCACACTGGTTGTGTCAGTGTCACACTCTAGCCTGCAAAACACATCTCTTTGTTTCATGCATGAGTCATGCGTGTCCATAGACATCCACTGAACTATATTACACCAAATGACCAAATGTTTGTGTTGCAATTATGCCTCAGTCCTTCTGTATCTGCATTAACACTGTATAAAAAAGGTTTCTCATTCTGCTCTATGTCCACTTGCTGGTATAATGTTGCCCTGGAGACAACCCTAAAGTATCATGTGGCACAACCTTAGAGGAAGCAGAAAAATACAAAACAAGTGAAATGTATTCATTAGCTAATAAAACTGAGTCTCTCCAACATAAATGATAGGGATGCACCGAATGTTCGTCAACCGAAATAAGTGAAAAGGCCGAATAAATTTGGCCGAACAATGACGCGTTTGATGACGCGACAAAATAGCCTAGAAACCAGAGTGAGACACGCAAATATCACGACCTCGATGAGGGGGCGCACGCATGCACGAGCTACGTGCACGAGCTACGTGCTCTTCGGATGTTTACTGTGGACACGTGCGTTTGTTTTGTTTCTGTTCCGGAGCATGATTCTGTCAGGTCGCGAGACGTAAGGGAGTAGAGTACGGAAGCAGGTAAAGACGTATTTATTTAAGGGCAGGCAGAAAAATCGTAATCCAAAAAACTTAGTCAAGACATGCAATGGGTTATCGGGCCATCGGCAAACAGGCATAAATGGCAGAAACATGAACTAGTACTATGGACTGCGAGCGGAAAAACCAGTGGGGACTAAATGAACTAATCTATAGTTTAAACTAACTAAATCTATCAAGGGACATAACATTAACAACGTATCTAACTATACTATATCTACTATAATACTCCACGAGGTGTACAGGGAGGCGAGTGGTATACATCCCGAATATAATCAGCCGTATATAACCGACTATAACCATGTTTTGCACTCTTGTCAATGCACTTTTTAATGCACTTTTTGTTACAGGCTACAGAGTGTTAAATTCTTTCAGCAGTCAGTTATAGGCCTAACATAGGCTATTCAAGGGGGCCTCAAAGATGACCACATAAAAATATTTTTATTTTACTTATTTATTTATTTAAAGTTATATTGTGCCTTGTTGGTAGCCTATGCCTGCTGGAATGAAAAAAAAAATGTTCAGTGTTAAATAAATATTTTGAAATTGTAGTTTTTGTAATTGAAATTGTAGTTTTTTTTCTTTGAAAAGCAAGACAAAATAGTAAAAAGCACATTTGACTATTTAATTTATGCAGTGGTGAAAAAAAATAGCAAAATAAATGGAAAAAACATGTTCGGTATTTGGCCTTCGGCTTTCGGCCAAGTTTTTCATTATATTCAGATCGGCTTCGGGCAAGAATCTTCATTTCGGTGCATCCTTAAATAATGATCATTAAGAGATTCAAATGAAAATCATTTGAGCCAGTTAATTACATTTAGTTCAAGCAAAGTGTACAGTAAATGCAGCATACACTTGCATGGAAAACAGTATGTCACAACCTAACTAGGGAGCTAGCTTTCGAACACAGGCAGTGCGATTTGATGGAGTGAAGTGTGAATTTGGAGTAATTCAAATGAAATCATATCCAGTGCAAACATCAGTGTTTACCATAACAAGTAGCACTGCAAGTTAGCTAAGTATTTATGTCAGTGTTAGCAAAACATATAATATCCTAATGTCCTTATTGATAAAACCAAATTCAGGAAGATATCCAGGTTTCCCATGACCCTGTGTAGAATAATAAGCAGGATGTTCTTTTAAATATTTGTTTGATTCTTGTCATCCAACTACACCCAATCAACTACCACTTCAATCCTGTTTGGTCCAATTTCTTAAAAGAAATGTTAAGTTTTCGCATAGACAGGGAAAAAAACCATATGTTTTTGAAAACACTGACAGTTGTGTGAGTGTTATGTATGTGCTAAGATTGTGATTATGATGGCTTCTGACCAGGTTCTTACCTTGTAGTCTGTAATTTCTTATTTAATAATGTTTTTTTTTTTATTAAAGTTATTACATCATTGTGCAACAGCACCAGAATCTGTTACGTAGTGTACTGTGTTGCTCCTCAATCAGTCCCTCCAGGATTTAGCGATTTTGCGATCGCAGAAATGAACGCAAAATCACAATATTTGGAGGAGCTTGCAATTGATCAAAATTACAACAGATATTCTGCAGATTTGGGCCAAGACACATCACAACGTGCATTCAAGCAAAGCCCTCTTCGATTCACATGTGTCGAACATGAATACAGCTAAAAGGACTCATGTACCAACAAACATCACTGTAAAAGACCATGCAAAATAATTTTATTCAATTGCAATTTCACCAATTCAAGTAGTTTTCCACAAAAAAGCACAAACAACTCTGAAAGTTGCATCTCAAATTGTAAAAAATCAGCAGCAAAATCGAGCTTTTTTGGCCACAACAATCCCAAAAAAAAACAAAAAACAAAAACAAAAAAGCGAAATCCTGAATGGACTGCACAATCACCATTCTGGTTTATAAACTGAGTACAGCTGAAAAATCTGAGATTTATGATCTTTTGCGGACATGTGGTTGGTCCTCACAAGGAAAACTGTTTCGTTACAAAATGTTATAAAACTAAAAGAAAACAAAAAAGTTTTGATTTTGTTATTGAGATTTGGGTTATTGTTAATTTTTTGGTGTACAAAGGTTGAAGGTGGAATGGAAAGTCCTCATAAGGATATTATAGCGTGTTTGTGTGTGTGTGTGTGTCGGTGTATGTATCTGTGTGTGTGTGTGTGTGTGTGTGTGTGTGTGTGTGCGTGCGTGTAAGGATTGTCTAGTGTTTGAGCAGTATAAAGAACGATGGTCTCTACCTGACCTTCCTGAGTGCCTCCTGTTATTTTCCACAGAGGTCAGCAGCTTAGAATTCACAACATGCAGCACCCTTTCACTTTTCCTCCTTTTGCTTTTACCACCTGTGTGGGTGGCCAGCACTGCTCCTATGAACTCTTTCTCCCTGTTTCTATTCCTTTCTTTTTCTCTCAGTCTCACTCTCAGCATTAACTTTTGTTTCTCTCTAAAGACATGTAGTTCTACTATACCATGTTAACAAGCCGTTCACCCACAGGATATCCTTTTACACACCATGCAGATTTTTTTTTGTTCTCTTGCACATGAGTCAACACACTTATTAACACACCTACTATGTATACAGAGTGACAGAAGTCTACTATAGTGTACTATTGTTACAGTACTTCGGTGCATGGTTCACTGTAAGGTACTTTTTTTAAAAGTATAATTATAAATCATTCACTTAAAACCATAACAAGTTGACTGTACTCAATTGATTGAGCAAACTTGTTCTCTCAGTTTAATTGAGTAATGGGGTCTCCCAAAGCTTGTATAATTAAGTTCACTTAACTTGGTTCTCATGTAGACTGTACTGAAATAATTTTCACTTAACATGCATATAGTTTTTTTGAATGGGAATCGAACTCAGGTTGTGGTATTGAGAGCACCACATGCTAGCTACTAGTCCACCAGGGATCCTGTGCGCTTACATCATTAAATTAATTTCAAGGGTACTTAAATACAGGGTGTTCCAAAAATCTCCATAAATAGGGGAAATTAACACTTTTTAGCAAAAAGTAACTTTATTTACAAAACACCCTCTACATGATCAGCCATTTCTCTGAGACAGATGAGCATGTGGAGTCAGATGAGCATCGTTGGCCCAATTTATCAGGTATTCAAATGCATCAAAAGAAACCGTGTGATTTTGATCTGAAAATAATCCAAAACCTATGGAGACATTTCACAGCTCAATGTATCTAATCTGCAGAAACATGTACAGGTGAGCCATTAGCTAGCTGAGTGAGCTACACTAGCTAAACAGATCTTTTGATGTTTCACAGCATCAAAAACAAAGAAATCCCACACATTACTTGCACTCTTTTCAAAATAGCTTTATTCACAACATTTCGGTCCCGTTACCTTCATCAGGCATATACAAACAATCTATTCAACACAATCTCATTTAAAATCAACAAATGACCAATCACTGCAATGATCCATCATTACCAATCACAATCAGTGATCATTTTATTGTTGATTGGATGTTTTACAGTATGAAAGTCATGTATTAACGATAATATGTTACTTAGATTTTATGCAATTGCCTGTTGTGTTAAATATATTTAAATACTGCTAAAGTCTATAGGTAATGCTCAGGATAATGTGTAAGGGGCATCTTTGCTAGCTGTCTAAGTATGTATCTAGAAACATGAGCTATCTATAGTATCTAGCTAAAAAACCTAGTAAACTACTGAATCCCCAACAGCATTTGTCTAAGTTAGCTAGCCAGCTAACGTTTCCTTTTTTTTATACTTTCGATAATAGAGGTGGTGTTATCTTCAGAATAGCTCACTTGGTTAGTTAACATAATTGTTAAAAATGCTCATATATAGAAATTTTTTTTATTCATTTACATGTAAAAAGATTAGTAGACATGTATATAAAAAAAAATTATTGAAAAGTAATTACTCATGTAGTTTTTAACCACATAACGTGAACTCATGACCTTCCAATCAGTAGTCCAATGTCTTAACCGCTGAGCTACCCACTGCCCTACTGCTCACTACATGCACTGTATAAGAGGTGTTTCTAAACTTACTTTCTAAACTCTGAACCTCATACATATAGGTCATGTTCCTCCTCTGGTTTAGTAGGTGCTAGATACATGTGTCCTTATCATTTTTTGTAATTAATTTAAAATAACTTTTATAAATAAATAGAGACTTATATATATATATATATATAGTGGCAAGAAAAAGTCTGTGAACCTTTTGGAATTTCATGGTTTTCTGTATAAATTTGTTATAAAATATGATCTGATCTTCATCTAAGTCAAGGTTTTACGAACAAGAAACTGGATGCTAGGCAGGGAACAGAACCGGACACGCAAACAAGACCACTTAGCATACATATGTGCACTGCAACACGAGGGGTTTAAGTAACCAACATAATCATGCTTAAGTACAGACAGCTGGAACCAATAATGAGACACCCTCGAACATAAACCAAAACCTGAACAGGAAGAGAATAAAACCAAAACAAAGGCACGTGTCCATATACTAGAGTTCAGTCTCGTGCACGCGCGCTCTCCATCGTAGTGCCATCTGCCGGCGAGGGCTTAACACAAGGGTATTGACAAATATAATGTGCCTAAAATAAAAAATTCTGATCTTTTATGTCTTTATTGAGAACAACCAAAAAAAACCTCATAGTGCTTGTGGAAAAAGTATGTGAACCCTTGAGTTAATGACCTGAAAAAAGCTAATTGGAGTCAGTTTTAGCACACCTGGAGACTCGTTATGAAAATGAGTTTGAAGGTGTGGACTACAGCTACTTTGACTGATAAAAAGCCCTCAAACTTTTGGAGTTTGCTCTGCACAAGAAGCACATGCTTATGTGAGCCATGCCTTGCCAAAAAGAGCTTTCAGAGGATCTACGATCAAGAATTGTTGATTTACATAAAGCTGGCAAGGGTTACAAAGTGATTTCAAAGACTTTAGAAATTCACCAGTCTACAGTTAGGCAAACATTCTACAAATGGAGACACTTTGGGACTGTTGCTACTCTACCAAGAAGTGGGAACCCAGTCAAAATGACACCAAGAGCACAATGAAGACTCATCAATGAGGTAAAGAAACAACCCTGAATGACAGCCAAAGATTTTAAGGCATCATTGGAACTGGCTAACATCTCTGTTCATGAGTCTACAATACGTAAAACATTGAACAAGCAGGGTATCTACAGCAGGACACCACGAAGGAAGCCACTGCTTACTAAAAAGAACATTGCTGCATGCCTGAAGTTTGCAAAAGAGCACACTGACACTCCACAGCGGTATTGGCAAAATGTTTTGTGGACTGATGAAACTAAGATTGAACTATTTGGAAAAAACACATAGCACTACATCTGGCGTAGAAAGGGCATGGCATATCATCATCAAAACATCATCCCAACTGTAAAGTATGGTGGAGGAAACATCATGATTTGGGCCTGCTTTGCTGCATCAGGGCCTGGCCAGCTTGTAATCATTGAGCTGAAGAATTCCCAAGTATATCAGACAATTCTTCAGGATAATGTGAGAATGCCTGTACGTCAGCTGAAACTGTGTAGAAGTTGGGTGATGCGACAGGACAACGACCCAAAACACCAGGCAAGTCCACAACAGACTGGCTTCAGAAAATCAAAATCCGTCTTTTGGAGTGGCCAAGTCAGAGTCCACAACAGAATGGCTTCAGAAAATCAAAATCCGCCTTTTGGAGTGGCCAAGTCAGAATCCAGACCTCAACCCAATAGAGATGCTATGGAATGACTTGAAGAAAGCCATAGACATGAGAGGTCCAAAGAATATTACAGAGCTAAAGCAGTTCTGCCAGGAAGAATGGGCTAAAATTCCTCCTGAACGATGTGCAAGTCTGATCCACGGCTAAAGGAAGCACCTGTTTGAGGTTATTGCTACCAGGGGGGGTCAACCATTTATTAATTCTAAGGGTTCACTTACTTTTTCCACTGCCATTTTGAATGTTGAATGAGTGTGTTCAATAAAGACATGAGGGATCAGAATTTATTTTGTGTTATTATTTTAGACACATTACATTTGTCAATAACCTTGACTTAGATCAGATCACATTTTATGACAAATTTATGCAGAAAACCATGAAATTCCAAAAGGTTCACATACTTTTTCTTCCCACTGTATGTGGATATATATATATATATATATATATATATATATATATATATATATATATATATATATATATATATATAATTGTTAATAACGATATTGTTATATTATTATTGTTAATAAATATTAAAATTGTTTTATAATTATGGGTCACACAGGTCATTACATTATTCACACAGTAAATATGTTGCTATTTATAAATGTACTGAAGCATCAAAAAGTAAAAATGAAAAGGGCTCAAATGGATGAAATTAAGGGTACATCTCAATCAGTTCCCTAGTTCAGTAGGCAGGGCACTGATCAGTGAGTCGGTCATTTTAAGTGCTATCTCAATCGTAAAATCCTTCCAGTGCACTGGAACATTCCCTCCCTAAAAAATCCCCAGTGCACTGCAAAAACCAGCGATATAATGTCAGAAAGATATCAGTCCTGCCAGTGGTGATGTTTTACAGCACAAGTATGTAGTCATGTCACCGGAAATTGAGTCATCAGTGTCCTAATGTGTAGTAGGTTCCTTACTTTTTCAGTGCCCCAACTTATGTACATGATATACTAATTCACGACCTAGGGAGCTAGTGAGCTGATTAAGACACAGCTTAAGTTAATATCATGTTTTCATGTGCAACCTAATTTTTTTTTACTTATGTAAGACTGCAGTTTTGCCTGAAAACTTCATTGCATCTATGGAAGTTTGATGGTGATATGCATGACTAATACTGCATAGTTTGCTAATTAGTTAACCAATATTTACCATTAGCTAGAATTACATTGGCTGCTAATTATATTAGCTGCTAGTCTAACCTGGCATTAGCAAAGAAAATGGGCTTTTATTAAATATAGCTAGGTAACATTAGAAAATTAGCTAAACTTACCTCAAAAAAGGTTTTTCAAATTAGGTGGAGTCCATGACTTCTAGGTAATGAAGGCAGATGCTTCATATATGCTTCATATATGTGTCTCAGCATATTGAAACATTCTACTGAGGTAAGGTCAGATGTTCAAATGTACATGGATAGTTGTATATTGTATACATTGTGAGCATGAAAAGGTCACAGCTGATGAGAAATTGGCATGAATTTTGATAGTTATGTTGTACACTGATGAGCATAATTAGATTCTTTCAGTTCAAATGTAAATAAAATGTGCAAGAGCCCACTCTATTGACATATAGCATATAACAATAGGTTACTGTACATAACCCTGGTTCTCTGAAACATCGAGTGGAGAGATCCACCTATAGTAAGGGCATCCATACCTGACCTCTGTAGAAGCATCCAATTGCACCAAGTAAGTCTGTGACAGACAGGACCGTGTGTCCAATGTCAGGCAAAGGCATGCCCCTTACCTGAGTGCATAAATGACCTGCACGCGCTCCTCTTCCTCAGTGAGCAAATTTGCTTCTCGTGCAGCCAGCAGGGTAAGCTTGGTGGATCACTCCACTCCATGTTTCAGAGAACCATGGTTATGGACAGTAATCTATTGTTCTCTTTCATCATCTCGTGTTCAAAATCCACCTATGGGAGAAATGGACAACTCCTCACTTGCCCAACACACCCACAATGAGGCCCTGTAAGCCAAGAGATGGTCACCTAGATAGGTGGTGCTTGACGCATCCCATAATGACATGTCTGGTAACACCATGCGCAAATGTGATAGTGGTACGCAGGCGGAATATAAAGGACATGCTGCCGACATGAATAAGCGAAGCCTGACAGCCCAAGCTTCAAGATGGAGAAGAGGGCTTAAGGGAGGAAGGCTACGAGGAGCCCACTCCTAGGACAGCATGAGCTTCCGGGGTCTTAGTGACATCGAGCTGGTAGTATCTGACAAATGTATGGGGAGAGGCCCAGCTTGCATCAGAACAGATGTCCTGCAATGAGATTCCCTGAAACAGACCCCATGAGGCAGCCACACCCCTAGTTGAGTATGCGCTGAGGCCTTCTGGAGGTTGCACTCTCTTCAATTCATATGCCAAAGTAATAGCTTCCACAAGCCAATGGGATAGGTGTTGCTTAGAAATGGGGTTCCCTGTATGCGGGGGGTACCCAGGATATGAAGAACTGGTCACCCCTCCTGAAAAGGCTAGTTGTATCCATGTAGGCCCGAAGGGCATGACCAGGACACAGAGCATTCAACCTCTGATCCTCCACAGAGGAGAAGGGAGGAGGATGAAAAGCGGAAAGCTCAATCACCTCACAGGTGAATGCTGGGGCTCAAAAGGCTGTTGGGACAGAGTCTCCAGCACCATGGAGAGGTTCCACTCCCAAACAGCTCTTCTAGTGACTGGAAATGAGTGACAAGCACCCTTCATGAACTGTCAAACCAAACATGGCATGCAGCAATAGCCGCTAGGCTACCTTGATAGTGGGAAATTATTTACCCCCGTGCATAAGGTCTTGCAAAAAACATAAAATGTCAGAAAACAAACACTGATAACGATAACGATATCAGGTAGTGCCCATCACACCACTCCTTGAACACATGTGTGGAGGAGGCCCTAGCACTCTGTATGGTGGTGACCACATGTAGAGGGAGCCCCATTGCATTCAGGTTTGCCCTCTCATGGGCCAAGCCCAGAGGGGCACCCTGTCTGGGTGGGGGTGATAGATTTCTACATTTGCCTGAGACAGGAGGTCTGTGTGTAATGGGAGGGGCCATGGCTGGGCATTCAGGAGAGGAGAGCCCGGCCGAATCTATCCCACAATAAGTCCACTAGTTGTGGGTGGAGGCACCAGACTCCATAGAGTGGGTTCCCCCTCGACAGGTGATCTGTGCCCCTGTTCAAGATGTCCGGGACATGGGTTGAACATAAAGACAGAAAGTGCTGCCTGCTCCACATTGAAGTGTGTGAGCTAGAGCATGAAGCTTGGGGGAGTGCATAGTTTATGTGGCCTAAGCGGAGATCATTTACCCACATGCCATTCACTGTTCTGCCCTCCTGGGTGGCTCCTTCTTGAGGACGCATCTGTTGTCAAGACTTTTGGCAATGTGACCGCCCCAAGGGGAGTGCCATGAGTGTAAAAACCCTATGAACATGATGAGTGTCTTGCACCACTTTCTCTCTGGAATCGACTATGATAAACCACTTATCTATAAATGTCAGGATCCTGAGACCGTCTTTCTCAGTTGGGCTAAACCCACCTCTGAACACAGACAAAACACTCTTGGACTCAATGAGAGACCAAAAGGAAGAACTGTGAATTCGTAATGTATGCCTTGGTAGGCAAAATGAAGGAATTTCCTGTTCCTTCCTGGGTTTCTTCGCAAACAGAAGTCTGTACCCCTTGGTTACAGTTTGAATAACCCTCTCAGGGGCTTACACACACTGTCAAACTGTTATGTGACTTGCGAATGTTGCCCCTGAGCCAGATAATTGCTCAGAACTGCGCATGTGCCTAGTTCGTTCATTTGTGATACAATGGCACCATCTTGTAGACAGCTTGGGGGCAACATGTGGGGCCGTTGGGGGATGTTTTCTCATGGAAATGAATTCATTTGATTTGTTTGATTTTTTATAGATTTTTGTGTTTTGGAAAACACTGGGGCTGAAGCCTTTATTGGGAGCTGTGTGTGGTGAGCCGTGTGGTGACACTGCTTGTGCACATTTCCTTGTCAGAGGGAGCGTGGCTAGGGGGTTTCTTGGCTGTGGCTGCAGCAATGGATGTTCTCCCCCAAGGCGTGGCAGAAGGGGGATTACCCTGCTGAGCTGGTGGCTTATTATGATGTTTCGGTCTACCGGCATTCTGGAAATGTCATCCCACAGAGGGATTAGGTGGCTGCACAGGGGAGGCCTGGCACAGCATGGATTTCCTTGGCAGACACAGTTTGAGATCCTCATCCTCCTTCTTTTTGTCATCACTGCACTGTTGCATCAGAGCGAACACCGGCGCTCCTATGATGCGCCGCTTCTTGCTACTGGGGAGACCCAATAGGTTAAACCAGAGTGCACACTCACTAAAGACAGAGAGAGCATGGAATGCCCACTCACCTGGTCAGCTTGGCATACATTGCGGAAGATGAGGTCATTAATGGTGACGGTCTCCTTCCAGAGCGAGGGTGAGGGACACCCTTTCACCAGTTGCTGCCCCATGTCAACCAGGAGCTCAGCCTGGTAAACTGATAGACGTGAGGAGACATTGCAGGCCCTGAAAGCCGAGGCTGAGGCCATATAAGAGGCCTGGTGGATGGACACGGAAAAATGGTCTACTGTAATAGGGAGAGTAATGGTGGGGGGTCACCCATGCCGAGAGCCACCATATCAGTAAGCTCAAGGCCTGCAAGACAGGTTTCAGGTCAAGCGGGTCTCCCCAGCAGTGTTTCATGTGTTTGGCTCATGCGGTGAGGACTGGGAGGAGCTGTTTTCTCAGGCCTGGAGGGGGTCCCAGGAGTTTCCTGGTAAGGCCACAGGAACATTAGGCAGAGGTGTTAGAGAAGACAGGATGGCCTTGTCATCATCCAAACCCTCTAGAAGACCTGGTCGTCCTCGTCGCTGGAGCTAGGCGGCTTGTAACAAAGGAGGGTTCACCTGGTAAGATGCCCTCAAAAGGAGAAGGATCGCTTTGGTCAGGAGATCTCCACCGCACTTTGGGAGATCCCCAGGAGCGCACCATCATCGCTGTTTCCCCCGTCAGAATTGGACTGTCCAAAATCTATGCTCTGGGTTGCTGCCACTTTCAGCCTTCAGTGCAGGAGCTTTTTGGGAAGCACTAGGCAGTGGCTACCACTGTTGTGGAAATAATCATTAATTCCTTTTAATTCCTTAGAGTTATATTGTACTTTTCTAGGCACTCAAAGCGCTTTACATTGCATGGGGTAAATCTCCTCAACCACCACCAGTGTGTAGCATCCACCTGGATGATGCGATGGCAGCCAGAGATAGTGTGCCAGAATGCCCACCACACATCAGCTATTGGTGAAGAGGAGAGGAGAGTGATGTAGCCAATTCAGGGATGGAGATTATTAGGGAGACATGTTGGATAAGGGCCAATGGGGGAATTTTGCCAGGACAGCTGGGTTATACCCCTACTCTTTACGGCAAGTGTCTTGGGATTTTTAATGACCACAATCGGGACCTTGGTTTAACGTCTCATCCGAAAGAGAGTGCTGTTTGTACAGTATAGTGTCCCCGTTACTATACTGGGGCATTAGGTCCCACACAGACCAAAGGGTGAGAACCCCCTGCTTGCCTCCCTAATACCACTTCCAGCTCCAACCTTAGTTTTCCGCAGGAGGTCTCCCATCCAGGTACTGGCCAGGCTCAACCTTGCTTAGCTTCAGTGGGAAATGAGGCAAGAGCTCCAGGATGATATGTCTCTGGCATAATAATAATAATAATAATAATAATAATAATAATAATAATAGCTTCTTCCATGTTTTTGAGGCCCATAGACCACGCAGAAAGGATGAGAACCCCTAGCTGCGATGAGAGCACCACACACAGCCAGGCAGGCCAGTTTAGTATGCGGCATGGTGGCGAAGACAGAGCTCAGTCGGGTCCATAAGGCGGGCAGCCATAGGACAGAGGGGAAAAAAGGCTTAAGAGGAGGTGGGCATCCTAACGAGCAGTGCGAGTGTGGGCGGCTTGGAGCAAGTGACACAGCTAACCTGGCTAGCAAGACAAACATATCCGGTGAGGCTGATCCAAGGGATATGTCCTCCTGCAGACAAAAAGTGCAAGTCAGCGAACCAGCGAGCTGTGCACACAAAATAAAAGAGGTCACGAGAAGCGAATGTCAACTGTCAAAGAAGAGTACATACAGGTCATTTATGCACTCAGGTAAGGGGCATGCCCTTACCTGGCATTGGACCTGTGCTCCTGTCTGTCAAGATGAAGAGAGTCAATGAAGAGACCTTCGAGATTTGTAAAGAGAAAGAGTACTTTGAAGTTTGTTTGTTTGGGGGTTTTTTCTTGCAAATGTAATTTGTAAAAGTATTGAATATCAATAACACTCAAGTAAAGTATAAATAGCCCGAAATAATTCTTAAGTATTTTCCACCCCTGGAGATTTTTGAACCACTATTATAGTTTATAAAAATGAAAAGGAATTATAAGCACAATTATAATGATTTATGAATATGAGCTTCATAGAAAGTGTTACCGGCCAAAAGTGAATGAGCTGATGGAATTCACCACTTTTTTTCTGTGCTCCAAAATAGTATGAGCCCAATAACCATGTTTCTTCCTCTGCCTTTCTAACAATAAAACAACTGAAAAGGCACAGTAGCAGGTATTACTCACCATTTCAGGTACCTGTATTCTTTCTTATTCAGATAACAAACACCCTTGTGCACAGAAATGTCTTGTTTGCTATCTGTTAAATGGTTTCATGTCACAGTGCTGTTGAAGTCTCAAATCTGATTGGTCAGAAGTTGTTGATTCTTTTTCTATAACAGCAATTCTGATAGTAGCTCTGGCAACAAGGCAAATCACAGGATTATATTAATACGCTCGTTATTTTGCATTAATGTTTTTACAATAATGACTCATTCACAGGGATTTGTATGGCAGATGCTCCACATAATCTAAGAATAATAATAAGTGGATTTAAAAAAACATGTGGTTATTTAACAAAGAAAAACTTAGTCATTAATATTGTGTACGTTTCTGTTATGAGATGTTTATTTAATATGTTTAAAATGTATATTTTGGAAAGAGTCTCTGGTATGAATATTTTGTAGAGGTTAGTAAGTTTTCTTCAATAGGAGAACTTTGCACTTGCCGGTTTCTCAGTAGCATGACAAGCTGCATTCTTTTTTGTCTTATTACCTTCAAGAGGCTGGTGAGGGAGCAACTGTTTATAGTTGCTATAACGTAAGTGATAACAGGCACCAATTTGTCTTGCAGACCTTCCATAACAATAAATGCAACTATAAATGGTTAAAAAGCATGATCTACATTAATATTTTTATTAATACGTTATAGCTGCTATAACATAAGTGATAACAGGCACTAATTTGTCTCACAGACCTTCCATAACAATAAATGTAACTATAAATGGTTAAAAAGCATGATCTACATTAATATTTTTTTGTGTGTGTAATAGATGGCAAATGGCCATGGCATAAATAAAATAAAACACTTTGGGACATTCTGTTATAGGAAATTAATTCAGTTCTTTATGATAACTGTTACGAAACGTAGACTCGAGGCAGATGCTGGTGCAGGTCACAGTCTCTATTAGACACAAAACTCAATGATTAAAGTAAACGCGGTCTTCACCAGGAAACGAGAACATTCGCGGCATGGTAAACAAACGATACTTACCAGGATCCACTAAAGACATGATATAATACTGAGCAAAGTGCTCAGTCACCCAGGCATTTAAATAAAGAACATGATTAACTCAAAGCATGGACACCTGGGGCAAATTAAAGTCAAATACGAAGTGCTCAATCTGGAAGTGAGCGAACAAAAACAATGTCACGTGACTCCTCAGGAGCCGAGCCAGTGCCCTCTGCTGGCCGTGGCGTAACAGAACCCCCCTCCAAAGGGTGCTCCTCCCGGAGCACCAAGAACCCCCCTCCAACGGGGGTCCCGGGCCCCTGTGCGAGCTGTCTCTCACTGCCACGGAAAGCGAGGCAGCCTCTGTCGGGCAGCAAAGGGGCGGAGCAACACCCCCACCGGGGTTGTGGAAGTGGAATGCAGGGCGCCCGGCGGCACTGGAACGCAGGGCGCCGCCCCCCAGCGGCTCTGGAATGCGGGGCGCCCCCCCGGGACTAGGCGGCATCCCCGGCAGGACTGGAGGGCTGGGCAGCGTACCTGGCGGGACTGGAGGGCTGGGCGGCCTCCTCGGCCGGGCAGGGCAGCAGGACAGCTTCCTCAGCTGTGCAGGGCAGCGGGACGACCTCCTCGGCTGGGCTGGACAGCAGGACAGCTTCCTCGGCCGTGCAGGGCAGCGGGACGGCCTCCTCAGCCGCCTCAAGCTGTTACTCTGAGGTCGCCATGTTGACTTCAGGTGGGAGCTCCACAGCTGAGAACTCCCTGTAGGCCTCAGGCTGGAGCTCTGCTGTCCTCATTGCCCCCCCCCAAAAAAATTTCTGGGCCAGCCTTCACCTCTGGACTGCGCAGCGTGGTGCAATTCCCCTGCAGTGGGAAGCCCCAGATGCTCAGGTCACTTTGCTGGCTGCGTTGCATGGCGTCGCTCTTCGCGGCGGGGACGGGGTAAATGGCGCGAGGGATGACGCACCACGCAGCTCGGCTTTGCACTGAGCAATTTCCTCTTCGAGCTGTTTGCTCATCTCCAGGGACGAACGCTAAAGCGCCCAAATCCTGGCCTCTTCGGCGGCGCTCATGGCTACCTGCTGCTTCCGCATTTTTGGCTCAGTATTCTGTTATGAAACGTAGACTCGAGGCGGATGCAGGTGCAGGTCACAGTCTTTATTAGACACAAAACTCAATGATTAAAGTAAACGCGGTCTTCACCCGGAAACGAGAACATTCGCGGCATGGAAAACAAACGATACTTACCAGGATCCACTAAAGACATGATATAATACTGAGCGAAGTGCTCAGTCACCCAGGCATTTAAATAAAGAACATGATTAACTCAAAGCATGGACTCCTGGGGCAAATTAAAATCACTTAATACGACGTGCTCAATCTGGAAGTGAGCGAACAAAAACAATGTCACGTGACTAGTCAGGAGCTGAGCCAGTGCCCTCTGCTGGCCGTGGCATAACAATAACAGTCATTCACTTCACATCAGGCTGTATCAAACCACACAAGTGCTGATTATTTTCCTATAACCTTATTTTCCTTGCCATCTTTTATTACTTACAATACATATCTGTTTAGGTGTACAAAGGCTTAAGTATATATTTCACTCACACACTTGCAGACATGCAAACTTGCAAAAGAGCTTTGAATAGTTATTTAAGGTAGAAGGGGATACCTGTAGGGAAAGATGTCCCTCTGCCCTTAATTTAAAAGAATTCCGGACCTCCTGAAATATCCAGCTTAGTCTGACCAGCTAACATCTGCCAAAACACAAGCTGAGTTGGTCAAGCTGGTAGACTATCTTTGCCAGCTGGTGAATTATTTTCCACTATAGGACTAAATAAATTGTATAATGAATGTGTGATTTAATCAAATTACCTTTATATTGTGTTATTTTCTTTAGAAATATCTTATCTATGATATTGAATTAGTAGTGTTAATTCAGAAACTATTTCCTTTCTGCCAGCCCTTGCCCACTGGCAAAGATGGTCTACCCATTTGACCACATTGGCCTGTGTTTTGGTGGTTGTTAGCTCATCAGACTAGGCTGAATGCTTCAGCAATGTGACCAAACAATGGTGCCAAATTGTAATCTCACCACATTTATAGACTGAATACACACCAGCTATTTCTGATATCTCATTTATAAAATGCTTGTTGCACATAATGTAGTTTTTAACCAAAAAAAAAAAAAATTGTCCTTGGATAGAACCAACTTATGTATTTATATTAAGGTGTTTTTTTTCTACAGGAAGATGAGGGATTTATCTGGTTTTATTTATTCACTTTAATAAAATGGTTTTATTAATTCAAATGAAAATGATATTTCAAGTTCAATTCAAATTCAGTATAGGCATACAGTCATAAATCACAAAGTGTAGTGTCACTGAGCAGCTAATGTTACCATTAGAGAGCAGTTGTTTGCTAGTTAGAATCAATCAACATTTTTAGCACAACAGCTGGAAAAAAGACATTCTGGTGTAAAGTCCATACAGCTTAAGCTTACATAAAAGGTACACGCAGTATATTTAATTGAGGCAATGTTGGGAAAGCTTGTTTTAAATTGCAATTAGCTAACTATCTAACTAGATCAACTAAATCAATTATCAATGGTAATCACACCCAATAGTTAATTACAGGAATCTGCCTGACAATTTATCAGTTTATTCTTGTAAACAATTTTGTCCTATTAGCAGCCCAGCTCAGTTGTTTGTTTGTTTATTTTCAACCAAAAAACAAAAAACAGCTATAACTTACATTCATTCGTTGATGAACTCATTTTCAGTACAGTATTGCCAACTTACAGACTTTGCTAGATTTGGTGAAATTTTAGACTCTAGTGGCTTTATTTAAAAAATAATAATAAAAAAGCATTGCAAAATATCGAGCAACTTTGGTTGAGCCTGTGTTTTCAAAGATCCATCACTGATCACCATTCTTTCTCAAAGATCAATCACTAATCACATTTCTTTCCCAGGATCAATCACTGATCACCATTCTTTCCCAAAGGCCAATCACTGATCACTATTTTCCCCCAAAGACCAATCACTGATCACCATTCCTTCCCAAAGATAAATCACTGATCACCATTCTTTCCCAAAGGCCAATCACTAATCACCATTCTTTCCCAAAGATCAATTACTGATCACCATTCTTTTCCAAAGACCAATCATTGACCACCACGCTTTCCCAATGACCAATCACTGATCACCATTCTTTCCCAAAGACCAAACATTGACCACCATGCTTTCCCAAAGACCAATCACTAATCACCATTCTTTCCAAAAGATCAATTACTGATCACCATTCTTTCCCAAAAAACCAATCACTGATCACCATTGTCCCCCAAAGACCAATCACTGATCACCATTCTTTCCCTAAGCCCAATCACTGACCATCATTCTTTCCCAAAGACCAATCACTAATCACCATTGTTGTCCCACTTGCATGAATAAGCAGATTTCTAGTGACCTTTTGAGCATGCATTAGCTACTTTCCCCTGAAAACAGATTCAGAAACCAATTTATCCTGGTCAGGGTTGTGGAGAAAACAGAGCCTGTCCTAAACACTGAGAGTGAGATGCAAATACATCCTGGATGGAATGCCAGTCCATGGCAATGCACCACGGACACATACATTCAATTTAATATAACTAATCCACCTACTAGCATGCTTTAGGAGGTTGGGATGAAACCTACATGGACATGGGGAGAACACGTGAAATGCCACACAGTCAGTAAACCAAGCTGACAGTGAACCCTGGAGCTGTGCCACCCAGCAGCTATATTTATTTTAATTTTGTGTACATTAAGAAAAACTATGGTGCTTATCAGTGCTACTCCACTCAGGTGATAAAATTATTAAACTAATCACAAACTAATTGATGTAGAAGTAGCGACACTACCATCTTGCTACTTCACAATGTACAGTAATTATGTAGCTAAACTAAACGCTGACACACATAAATTCCGGTTCTGTGTCAGCTCTCTCTAACGTCTGACTTCAGCACTGACAGTTTCACAAATGAGAAGTTGATCCTAAGAAAATCTTACCTTCACTATTTACTTTTTTACTGGTTTAACAGGTGAAGGGGTGGGGTGTGTAGAGTTGGGGACAAGTGCATATTCATAGAATTTGGACTTCTTTATGAGGTTAAAAGTGTAGATGCTTCTACGCTCTTCTCTATTGTCTAAATAACATTTATTTGTGGAACTACCACGTCAAGAAATTCATTCAAGAAATTTTAGAAGTTTTTAATCATATTTAACTTAATTTTCAAGCAAGTTGGGTTGTGTGAATCTTTTCGCAACCATGAAACTATGTTGAGTGTCATGTGGTTTGTCATGTCGATAAAGATATTTTTGTTAATGTTATAGAGTATACTAATGGACAATTAATGAATAATACAGTGAATGGTAACTACCGGTATATAAATTGGACATTATGTACATACACATTCTGACAACTGGGACAAGCTGACACTTGGGACTTCTTTCCTCAAGAAGGGAGTGCAACCAGTATCCCATTTATAGTGTATTGCTTTATTGGTTTATACATCATTATATTTAATTGATCTGCCATTATATGCCCAAACAAATGTAGTTATTCATCTAATCAGGCATAATTGAATATCATAGTTAAGTTAGCTGTATGTTTGAGCACTTCTATACACGAATTTAAATTGCATATACTTCAATGCACCCCGAGGCACTCAAATCAAATACACATTCACACATTCACACAACACTGAGTTTGTAATTACCACAACAACACAGATACAAATCAAACACTTTCATTATGTCTAACTTTAGAAGTTCTAATTGCTCAATGATAAAGTGAAAGGCTGTTCTAAGAAGTAGCTTTCTGATGCTATAGTCTCAACATCCATCTCTCTCTCTCTCTCTCTCTCTCTCTCTCTCACACACACACACACACACACATACACACACACACACACACACACTGAGTTAGACTTCAACCAAAGCTCTCAGTCAGGACTTTTCACTCACCTTCCTTCTCGTTTTCTCCCAACAAAGTTGCCTCTTCATGTTCCCTTTTTTCCTCTGCACTTTTTGGGCACACCCACATACACATATGTTTAGCTTCACACCTTCTCATTGTTTCTTCAGCTCCTGCTTTTATTGTTATTATGATGATTATTATGATTATTATTACTTTCTAAGTTGAGTTTGTCAGCCTAATCCGGTTTCTGGACTCAGTCATTTCAGCCACTTCCTCACAGAATCAGCCATGAGAGAGAACAAAAGAAGGAGAAGGGGGAAAAAGAGAGAGGAGTGTATGAGGAGAGAAACAGCCTGCCACTCTTACACACACACACTCTCTCTCTCTCTCTCTCTCTCTCTCTCTCTCTCTCCTTCGGTGCAGGACTACCTCTCCTTTCACCCTTTTTTCACTCCCCTCCTCTCTATCGCTCTCTCTCTCTTTCTCGGTGCAGGACTCCCTCTACTTTCACCCTTTTTCACTCCCCTCCTCTCTCTCTCTCTCTCAATCTTTTCCTGCCCTCCCCTTAGCCAGTCAGCCTGCTCCGTCCAAAGTCTAATGCTTGCATTTTGTGTGTGTGTGTGTGTGTGTGTGTGTGTGTGTGTGTGTGTGTGTGTGTGTGTGTGTGTGTGTGTGTGTGTGAAGAAAAACAATCAAATTCAGGAGTGTTCAGACTACATTTTATTATATACTTGTGAGTGTGTTACAGTGTGTGTGTGTGTGTGTGTGTGTGTGTGTGTGTGTGTGTGTGTGTGTGTTTTTAGAGGTATGTGGTCTTGCTACTGAGCAGCTCTTTGTTTTAATTGGTTTGAGTCCACAGTGTAGTAGACAGGAAGTGTTTGTGAGAATTACTTTTGTATTTTTTACTTGTATCAGTCATTTCTTTCTCTGAAACTTTGAACTCTCTCTCTCTCTCTCTCTCTCTCTCTCTCTCTGTGCAATCTAGCAAATTAATACGCCTTGTCCCGAGACTACAAACTCCTGACAGCTGCGTCATCCTCATCCACAGAGCGAGATTATTTTGGTTATGAATAAATCTCATAATCTTCTCCCATACCTAATGCATCCCACACATAATCTTCTCACATATCCTCACATATATCACAAGTTCACAACATTTTCAAATTCTAAACCTGCTTGGAATTCATCAGCTCTCTTTGTCGCCTCATCAGCTGTGTGTCTAGAATTTGAGAAATCGTGCAAATTCATCATGGGAGGAATGGAATTTTTAGAAAAGAATGTGCAAGAGCACAGTAAAATGTGGTACAACCTAATTAGGTATGTAGACGGTATGTCGCATTCATAGAATATCTGTTTATTTCCATGGTGCAAAAAACAGGCAATGTAATAACTGTAAAAATGGATTGTGTCATAGCTGCTAAATAGTTTCTAAATCAACACAAGATAGATATGTTATTACATCTGCCTGAATTGCATCTCTCAGCCTGAAAGATATCTCTCAGAGACTGGGATGGCAAGATTTATTTTAAATGCGGGCACACCCGTCTGTTTATCTGTCCCTCCTTATGTGATCCTCAGAAAGATTTGGC